>NW_026740125.1:0-13784 GCF_022355385.1 Mustela nigripes | reverse complement strand
TTTCCATTACTTTGACTTCTTAGTTGTTAATTTGTTCCTCTGTTTTTTCCAGCCTACTGTTCATTGCATTAGGTGTGTTTCTTAACTCATTTTTTCCACTCTTCAACTATGATTCTTTTTTAACTCTTTTATCTCTGTTGTAAGGGTCTCAATGATGTTGTCATTCTTTTCTCAACTCCAGTGAGTGTCCCTATAATCATTGCTTTAAATCCTCCATCAGCCATGATATTTACATATGTCTCACTTCAATCTTTGGACCTGTGGCTTTATCCTGTTCTTTCATTTGATTTAAATTCCTCTGTTTTCTCATATTATCTAAGTCTCTACCAGCCTCTCTGTGTTAGAAAAGCCTGTTATGTCATCTGCTCCCAAAAGTAATGGACTTATGACAGAAGACGTCATGTAGCACCCAGGGTCTCATGCTTAGGGGAGTATGTCTAGTGTGTGCAGCATGCACTCTTCTGTTGTGTTCTGGCTGCTCTATCCTTCAGGCCAGACATCTGCAGAGGCTCTCCCTCACTGCTGTGGGCAGTGTTTGGTACCTGGCCTGAATGTAGCAACTTTTAACTAGGTGTGCCCTGGTGTGCTTGTGAAATGAGACCTGTCACCACCTCCACTGGTACTGAGGCCCTCCTGAATCTGATCAGATGAGGTGTGGGCAGGGGCTTGTGCTGATTTTTGGGGGGAAAGTCCTGTTGTGGTGGAACTGAGGCTTGCCTCAGTTCAATCAGAATGATTGAGCAGGGCAGTTCCACTGGAGTGCAAGGGGATGGTGCTCAGTGTAGGCAGATTAGGCAGCCAGTGTAAGAGCTGTACTGCTTCCCTCAGGTGGCTCTTGTGCTTGTGCTGAGGGGCACTGGAGGGAAATGGTACCAGCTGGTTCCTTTGTTCCTAGAGAGTGGTCTCTGTGAACACTTCCTCTCAGGGAAATGCTCTGAAAAGAGTGAGTAATTTCCCTACTGTATGCCCCAGACACTGTTCAGATCACTGTTTCCATGCTGTATGCTCCCGGGTTGTTTGCCTGCCTTTTCTCCAAGAGCAGCACAGTGCTCTACAAGCTCTATCACAGCCAAGCCCAATGACCTTTAGAATTCCAGGTTTTAAGCCCCCCTAGTTGTAAGAACTCATGAAATTAAGCTCCTCTCACTTTCCAGTGTAGCCAGTGGCTACAGGAAAACGTTCTTTTTGCACAGTCCCATGTCTCGCTCCTGCCCTTCTCCATGACCATGACTCCCTCTCCTCTGCAGCATCCAGGATCTGTTTCTCTCCTAAACCACATCTCTGTACTTCCTACCTTCTTTGGTGTGGCCTCTTCTCTCTAATAGTGGACTTTGTTCTGTTAGTCTTCAGGGATTAGGTGAACTTAGGCTCCTCTTACTCTACCACCATCTTCTTTTCTCTTGAGATATTTTTCTAAGTTTCCCTTCAATTACAAATTATTACAACTGGCAGGAACACCTTTTCAGATTTCCCCCTCAAGTTAGGGGAAAAGAAAAACTCGCAAGCAGAGAGACCATATGATTTGAAGTATAATAGCTGAAAAACTAAAAATGGTTCAATAACCAAAATTTGACCTATTACCTGATTTCCATTAACTGAAATTCTAAAAGAAATAGACAGCTTTGAGTATTTTTTAATCAATCTAATACTCAATCTTTATTCTGCTTTCATCAGTGAGGAAATAAAGAGAACATTATGAAATCATTTTTAATCTTTTCAGTAGAAAACCAAAGGTACTGTCCTTTGGCTTTATTTAAATTGAGTATAACTTCTCCTTTATCTTACTCCAAGCTTATTTATGTGGGGAGGTAAGTAAGACCATCTCATCTTTATGTTGTGCCACAAAGCTTTCCCATATAAAACAAACAGGCTTTGAAATTATTCAAACTGATTATCTACTATTTGTCTCTGAGAGCTCCATTAAATAAAACCTGATAATTTACAGCTGTATTCTTGAAATAATATAATAAATGTTTATTCCATTAATTATATATTGAGCTATTAAAGTACATATCTTTCTATTTAAACTAAAAGTAGACGGGTAAAGGCAACTGTGTTTTCTGAGAATGTAGGATCTGTGCCAAGAACAGGATCAACCAGTGTTATACACAAGAACCAGGTCAAAAGAGTATCTAATTGTGAGTTGCAATTTTGGATTAGCAAGATTTCCAAACAGGAAAGTTAAAGGCCCTGAGTTCATTTTTCCTTCCTAGATGGTGAAATTTATGGATAAGTCTACACTTTATAACAAGTTCATAAAACATAATGAAGTAAATAGTAGACAGAAGATCCTACAACCAAGATTTGATGAAAATGGATATGGGAGGCATTGAATGAGAGACTGAAGATATGAATGGAGAAAAGAAACAAGACTCTAGCTTTTTGAGCCTAACTTCTCATCAGATCATGGAGTCAGCAAGGCATAAGTTGGTAAAATTCTCCTTTTTAAGAAGCAAAAAATGTCTACAGGAGTAAGGTTAAGTTCTACTACAGTGATTTTTTATTATTACATAAGTGAGTGGTAATTTGCAAGAGGACTAGGGAAGATGTCTCATAAAATTTGATTGGACAGTGACATAAGGATAGCCATATAGATCATTGTATTAGAATTGACCATCTAAAAAGAATATGCTACATTATGGTGAACTGATGTACAATGAGGGTATAAAACAATTAAATGGAATAAGGATAGTCTTTTTAACAAATGGCACTAGGACAAATGGATATCCACATGCAAAGTAATAAAATTAGAACTCTACCTCATAACATGTATACAAAATTAACTCAAAACATAAGAGCTAAAACTATAAAACTCTTAGAAAAAAACATAGGTGTATCATTTGTGACTGGATTTGGCAACAGTTTCTTAGATATGACACCAAAAGACAAAAAAATGATTAAGTATATTTCATCAAAATTAAAAACGTCTTTGCTTCAAACACCAACATCAATAAAGTGAAAAGTCAAGCTACTGAATAAGAGAAAAGATTTGAAAATCTTATATCTGATAAGGGATCTGTATTTAGGATATGCAAATAACTCTTACAATAATGAAAAGACAACCCAATAAAGAAATGGGCAAAATAATTGATTCAGTCTATAAGGAAGATCTAGAAATGGATAATAACACACATAAAAAGATGAGATGCTCAACATAATTAAGTTTTTGTGGGTTTTTAAAAACATATTATTTGTTTATTTGACAGAGAGAACACAAGCAGGGGGAGCTGCAGAGGGAGAGGGAGAAGCAGGCCCTCTGCTGAGCAGGGAGCCTAATGCAGGGCTTAATGCCGGAGGTATCACAATTCCAGACTTCAAGCTCTATGACAAAGCTGTCATCATCAAGACAGTGTAGTACTGGCACAAAAACAGACACATAGATCAATGAAACAGAATAGAGAGCCCAGAAATGGACCCTCAAGTCTATGGTCAACTAATCTTCGACAATGCAGGAAAAAATGTCCAATGGAAAAAAGACAGTCTCTTCAACAAATGGTGTTGGGAAAATTGAACAGCCACAAGCAGAAGAATGAAACTGGACCATCTTCCTATAGCACACACAAAAATAGACTCCAGATAGATGAAAGACCTCAATGTGAGACAGGAATCCATCATAATCCTTGAGGAGAACACAGATAGCAACCTCTTTGACCTCAGCCGCAGCAACTTCTTCCTAGAAACTTCCCCAAAAGCAAGGGGAGAAAGGGCAAAAATGAACTATTGGGACTTCATCAAGAGCAAAAGCTTTTGCACAGCAAAGGAAATAGTCAACACAACCAAAAGACAACTGAGAGAATGGGAAAAGATACTTGAAAATGACATATCAGATAAAGGGCTAGTATCCAAAATCTATAAAGATCTCATCATACGCAACACCCAAAGAACAAATAATCCAATCAGGAAATGGCCAGAGGACATGAACAGACATTTCTGCAAAGAAGACACCCAAATGGCCAACAGACAGATCAAAAAGTGCTCAACATCACTTGGCATCAAGGAAATACAAATCAAAACTACACTGAGATACCATCTCATACTAGTCAGAATGGCTAAAATTAACAAGTCAGGCAACATCAGGTGTTGGCAAGGATGAAAAGAAAGGGGAACCCTCCTACACTGTTGGTGGGAATGTAAGCTGGTGCAGCCACTCTGGAAAACAGCATGGAGGTTCCTCATGAAATTGAAAATAGAGCTACCCTATGACCAGCAACCACACTACTCAGTATTTACCCTAAAGATACAAATGTAGGTATCCAAAGGGACACGTGTATCCAAATGTTTATAGCAGCAATGTCCATAACAGCCAAACGATGGAAAGAACCTAGATGTCCATCAACAGATGAATGGATAAAGAAGATGTGGTATATACACACAATGGACTACTATGCAGCCATCAAAATAAATGAAATCTTGCCATTTGCAATGACGTGGATGGAACTAGAGGGAGGGTATTATGCTGAGTGAAATAAGTCAATCAGAGAAAGACAATTATGATATGAGCTCTCTGATATGAGGAATTTGAGAGGCAACTTGGGGGGTTTGGGGAGTAGGAAAGGAAAAAATAAACAAGATGGGACTGGGGAGGAAACAAACTTAATCTCAGGAAACAAACTGAGGGTTGCTGGTGAAGAGGGAGGTGCAAGGGATGGGGTGGCCGGGTGGTGAACATTGGGGAGGGTATATGCTATGCTGAATGTTGTGAATTGTGTAAGACTAATGAATCATAGACCTGTACTCCTGAAACAAATAATACATTATATGTTAATTTTTAAAAAAAAGGACTGAGAGATGGTGAAATCAACCCAATTAACCTGAGAGGATAAAATGTGATGGCAGGAAAAGAAAAAGAGATGTCCAGACAAAAACTAAATGAACGTTCACAGCATCATTATTAATGGCCAAAAAGTGGAAACAACCCAAAGGTGCATCAAATGATGAATGAACAAGGGTTTTGTTCCATAATGGAGTACTGTTTGATAATAAGGAATGAAGCACTGATATATGCTATGACACAGATGAACCCCAAAAACATTAAGTGAAGGAAGCTAGTCACAAAGGACCACACATTGTGTGATTCCCCATATATGAAATATTCAGAATGGGCAACTCTATAGAGGCAGAAAGTAGACTGGTGGTTGCCTGAGCCTGGGAGCAAGGATTAAGGGTTTCTTTTCAGGGTAATTAAAACGTTCTACTTGATGGCAGCAATGGTTGCCCAACTCTATCAATATACCCAAACATTGAACTACAAATATTAAATGGGTGAATTGTATGGAATGTGCATTCCATCTCAATACAGCTTTAAAAAAATCCAATGGCAAGGCCAAGATAATTTTCTTAATTCTCTCTTTTGGGTATATATAGTATACATGATCTAAATATTTCTGTGCATTTATTATATATTGAAAAGGAAAAGAAAATTAAGGAAATGCCTAAGTTCAACTGGTTTGTGAAATCACTCTTCTGTACAAGTTATCCTGAAATCAGTACAGATTCTGTATCCATTCAAAAAAGTGATGAGAAATAATACAATTTTATGAAACATTCTATTAAACATTATCTTCTGCTTTTACATGGCTTATCTCATGATGGAAACAGAGATATCATTAAAAAAAACATTATTTAGCACACCTGGGTGGCTCAGTTGGCTCAGCATCCAACTCAGGATTTTATCTCAGGTCATGATCTTATGGGTCATGGAATCAAGCCAGCTTGGGGCTCTCTGCTGGGCAAGGGTCTGCTTGAAATTCTCTCCATCTCCCTCTGCCTCTCTAACCACCACCACCATAAATAAATAAATAAGTCTTTTAAAAAAATTATTTAGTAGGGAAAAAAGTCCCAATTTCTGTGAAGAATGATGTATAAGTTTCAACTTTCCTAAGGTAACTACCATAAGAAAAAAAATGTATAAAACAAAGAACAGAATGAAAGTCAAAGTTTAAGAAATAAGTATATTGTGAAGATACTAAAATTATACTAAATTAATTATAATGAAAAAGAGAAGGAAGTGGTCCATGGAAATAAGCATCCTAAAACACTTCATATTATTTAACCAACTACAGATTAACTTGACATGTTACATTTCATACATACCTGATTCTTACTCTGAGCCAGTTTTTCCTTTAAGTCTTTTACCTCATCTTCTAAATTCGTACAACAACGTGATTTCACCTCCAGTGAAGCCTCTGACATAGATAGTTTTTTTAGGGTATTGGCCAGTTCTTCTTGAAGTTGTCTCACAGAAACCTAATAAGACATTTCTGTTACTGGTTTTATAAATCATCTTACTATTAAGATATGTTAACAATATATAACTTTAACCTATGTACTTGGAAAATTTCACTACAAACATCAATTCATCTCCTTTTCCTAACATGTACACATTATGGCTGTTTAATGAATTTGGTTAAATACACAAAAAGATGTTATCTGCCTAGTCAGTATTATGTTACTTAGTTAATTAATTCAGCCCCACTATCCTTTCCTTGTGGGTGAGTTTTCCCAAAGCTTCCCAATCGACTGAAGTCTCAAAAAGAAATGGGTATATAGGTGGGACTAACATTGGTAAATTCTACAGTATGAAATGTTTTCCTTCTTTTTTATTAGAGGCTTCAATTAATGTCAGAGTTCCTCACATCTTCAATCCTCTGCTCAAATCCTTTTAATAGATAACTATCTCAGAACATAAGTGAAGTCATTCTAATGGCCTTCAAGACCCTAGATGACCTGGCTTTCACCTCTTTCCCTGACCTCCATTTCTGCTACACAAGAATCCTGCCACCCCTCATTAATCTGAAAATGGAGATCCAATGCCCAATTAATAAATTACAGAGATACAATTCTCTTTCTGTTGGATAAACTTAGGCCCAAATGATAGTAACTGAGATTTGAAATGAGCAAATTATTTATAAAATTGCTTAAAAAATTATAAATAGCAGTGGGAAGATTAAATCAAATATAGTTTTGCTAAAGCTCATCACAATTGCCCCAAATTATGATTTAATGAAACGGAAGGGCCTTCAAAGGATTAAAAGGTCATAAGGATACATGATTTCAGACTAAAAATTCAAATTTATATAAATAAGAATAAAATCATGCCAACCTAAAATGTATATAAAGCTACTATGTATAGTTTGCATAAATGTATACATATATAAAAGTATATATGTATATACATATATACATATATTTATACTTATAAATATATACTTATATATATGTATAAAAAGTACTGAGATACTGTACTTTTTATTCAGTTCATTTGGGAAATCTGGAGCTAACTGTCAAGTTAATCCACTTAATTGAATCTCAATTTCAAAATATGCATGCTTTAAAAATCCTCTATGCTTACAGTATTGGCTTTTAAAATATATATACATATATACATGGAGAAAAAAATATATATACAAACACATATATATACATATATAAACACATATATATACATATATTTTATATAATATATATATATTTTTTATTTTATATTTTATAAATATATATTAGAAAAGTCAAAAGCTTAAGAGAACTTAAAAAAATGTTCAAAAGAAGTAGCCTTTTAAAATACAAGGATTTTTATCCTACATGAATAACTCAAATTTTAATTTAAATGACAGCTAAATTTGTCATAGATATACAGGTAGATATAGTATGTGAAATAAAATTTCTTTACAAAACACTTAACTAATTCCATCATAGTCTCAAGGTGATTTAGCCTATATTTTAATATAAAAGATCCAAAACTGGGGTGCCTGGGTAGCTCAGTTGGTTAAGTGTCCTACTCTTGGTTTCAGCTCAGGTCATGATCTCAAGGTTTTAAGATCCAACCCTGAGTCAGGCTCTGCACTCAGAGTCTGCTTGAGATTCTTATCCCTCATTTTCCCTCCCCCTCTACACATCCCCTACTCATGCTCTCTCTCTCTAAAAATAAAATATTTTTTAAAAAATAGCCAACATGCATATTTATTTCAATTTACCCTCCATCCCTTCATTCAGAAAATATACATAGGGTTTATATGAGAAGCCAAGAATTCCAATAAATTAATGATTTTAGCTATAAATATCATAGTTCCTACTAGTATAAAACTAAATTTTTTATCTATTTTATACCTAAGTAATATACATTAAATCAAAGGGATATTATAAATAATAGTGATTGAAATATGCAATTTTTTTTTTTTTGCATTGGAAAATTTATTTGTAAGCCATTCCCAAAGGCTGAGCATCTTGTAGTTCTCTTCTACTTTTTAACAGAAAAATAATAAGGTCAATTCTCCACAGCACATTCTTAGTAAAGTTTAATCGGCTTTCTATCCACCACCACCCATATGCAATTTTTATCAAAGACTTACCTGATTGAAATTATTTCTTAGAGTCTTCAATTCCGTATCTAGTGCTCTAAGATTAAATTCAAGTTCTTGTTTCATTTCAACTTCTTTCTTATACTTCTCTTCTCTTTTTGTTAGTTGCTCCTGAATCTTTTCAAATAAGATTTCAGCATTTATTCTTTTTTGTTTTTCTTGTTTTAAAGTAAATCTGCAAATAAATGTGCTTATTTTAAAATTTGTTTTGTAAACAATAAAAAGCTCATGTTATGATCTGGTGCCACATATGCTGGTTTATTATCCAAATGAAATTTCTATGTTCTCAATTATTTTCCTTTCTAGGGCTCATGTTTGTAATTTCTCACTCCAATCTCTTCGAAAAAATATATATAGTTGAAAAGAAGCAATGAAAAAGCATTATGCTGCTTAGTACTAGTATCTCTGGGAGACATCTCTGGGAGATACAGTAGGGAAAGGAATTTTGAAATTATTCAAGAAAGAATGGAAAATTATTGTTTTTTCCACATATTTGTAATTATTCCTCCATTAGAAAAGATAATTTAGCTACTATTTAAAAAGAGAAGTTCCTGTCTCGCACTGAGGTCTTTTATCCATTTTGAGTTTATCTTTGTGTATGGTGTAAGAGAATGGTTGAGTTTCATTCTTCTACATGGATAAAAGACCTCAATGTGAGACAGGAATCCATCAGAATACTAGAGGAGAACATAGGCAGTAATCTCTTCAATATAAGCCACAGCAAATTCTTTCAAGATATGTCTCCAAAGGCAAAGGAAACAAAAGTGAAAATGAACTTTTGGGACTTCATCAAAATCAAAAGCTTCTGCACAGCAAAGGAAAAAGTCAGGAAAACAAAGAGGCAACCCACAGAATGGGACAAAGTATTTGCAAGTGACAGTACAGACAAAAGGTTGATATCCAGGATCTATAAAGAACTCCTCATACTCAACACACACAAAAGAGAAAATCATATCAAAAAATGGGCAGAAGATATGAACAGAGACTTCTCCAGTGAAGACCAACAAAAGGCTATCAGACACATGAAAAAATGTTCATCATCACTAGCCATCAGAGAGATTCAAATTAAAACCACATTGAGATACCACCTTACACGAGTTAGAATGGCCAAAATTAGCAAGACCGGAAACAACATGTGTTGGAGGGAATGTGGAGAAAGGGGAACTCTCTTCCACTGTTGATGGGAATGCAAGTTGGTGTAGCCACTTTGGAGAACAGTGTGGAGATTCCTCAAGAAATTAAAAATACAACTTCCCTACGACCCTGCAACTGCACTACTGGGTATTAACCCCAAAGATACAGATGTAGTGAAAAGAAGGGCCATCTGTACCCCAGTGTTTATAGTAGCAATGAACAGTCACCAAACTGTGGAAAGAACCAAGATGCCCTTCAACGGATGAATGGATAAGGAAGATGTGGTCCATATACACTATGGAGTATTATGCTTCCATCAGAAAGGACGAATCCCCAACTTTTGTATCAACATGGACGGGACTGGAAGAGATTATGCTGAGTGAAATAAGTCAAGCAGAGAGAGTCACTTATCATATGGTTTCACTTATTTGTGGAGCATAACAAATAGCATGGAGGACATGGGGAGATAGAGAGGAGAAGGGAGTTGGGGGAAATTGGAAGGGGAGGTGAACCATGAGACACTATGGACTCTGAAAAACAATCTGAGGGTTTTGAAGGGGCGGAGGTCAGTGTAGCAGGTGGTGGGTATTATAGAGGGCACGGATTGCATGGAACACTGGGTGTGGTGCAAAAATAATGAATACTGTTATGCTGAAAATAAATTAAAAATAAATTTTAAAAAACTAAAAAATAAAAGAAAAAACAAATTAAAAAAATGTATGTGAAAAGCCTTCTGTTGAAGATTATACATGCAAATTTGGACTGTAGCTCTATAACAGAAACATATGGATTATTTTGGAGAAAACGGTCTATAGAAAATTTTCAGTTTTAGATAACAGAATACTCAGATATACAGCTTGTCAATTCTCATCGCAGGTGACACTCAAATTACACATTTATACATCTTTTTTTCTTTTTTTAATTTATTTTTAATTTATTTTCAGCATAACAGTATTCATTATTTTTGCACCACACCCAGTGCTCCATGCAATCTGTGCCCTCTATAATACCCACCACCTGGTACCCTGACCTCCCACCCCCTGCCCCTTCAAAACCCTCAGATTCTTTTCAGAGTCCATAGTGTCTCATGGTTCACCTCCCCTTTCAATTTCCCCCAACTCCCTTCTCCTCTCTATCTCCCCATGTCCTCCATGCTATTTGTTATGCTCCACAAATAAGTGAAACCATATGATAAGTGACTCTCTCTGCTTGACTTATTTCACTCAGCATAACATATAATGTATTATTCCCCTATTATCCATTTAATAAATCATTTTAAAACTCCTTTTATAACAATACAGGATCTATATTAAGTAAATAATAAAGAGTAATATGTGCTTGCAGCATAGACTTTTGAATTAATTTCATCAACATATAAGAGAGATGCTGAAAAACTTAGCAGTAATCATTTTCTTTTTTTTTTTTAAAGATTTTATTTATCTATTTGACAGAGAGAGATCACAAGTAGGCAGAGAGGCAGGCAGAGAGAGAGAGAGGAGGAAGCAGGCTCCCTGCCGAGCAGAGAGCCCGATGCGGGACTCGATCCCAGGACCCTGAGATCATGACCTGAGCCGAAGGCAGCGGCTTAACCCACTGAGCCACCCAGGCGCCCACAGTAATCATTTTCTATTTCACCTTTTAATCACGCATATGTTTAAAACTAGTTTTTAAAAATTTTTCTGTCTTGAGAAAAATGGCCATTTTCTACTCTGTTGACGGGCATATAAATTAATATAAAATTTCCTGAGAACAATTTAAAAATAGGATCAAAGACGTTCTTTAAAAATTTTTATACTTTAACAACACTACATTGAAGAATTTATTCCAAGTAACCAGAAATGTAGAAACAGATTTATATAAAAAACTTTCCTTACAGCATTAATTAAAGTATAGAAAAATGGGGGTAAAAAAACCAAAATTCAATTTGGTAAATAATGAGGTTTCCACATGGTGGATTTCTATATGGTCATTAAAATTATGATTTGGAATATTCATTAAATTATTAAAAGTATTCACTGTTAAGAACTTGCTATATTATTTTGAAGAATCTCATACTTCACAATACTAAAGAAGTTTTCTTCCCTATAAAATCCAAGAAGGTAAGTTAGCAATTTCAAAATGTCTACAGATGCGTAGATAAAAGTAGATAATTCAAGGGGTTGGCTTGGCTCGTTGGCTCAACTGGTAGAGCATGTGACTCTTGATAACACTCTTGACTTCAAGCCCTACATATATTGGGTGTGGAGCCTATTTAAAAAAACACACACACACAAGGTAAATAGTACAAGTATTTCCTTAAAACCAAGATATCATACCTCAAACTGCAGTGTTCATCCTCCCATTTTATTTTTTGAAGCTCCAACTTAGATATCATTTCTTTTGCTTTTGATAGATTCTTTTGTAGTCCCTTAGCCATATTTTCCATTTTTTTATTTTTTCTTTCAAGTTGTTCACAGTGATCTTTTTTACGTTCTATTAATCTTTCATATGAAAGAACCGCATTCTGGATTTTCAATAGACTGACAGAATCTACATCAGAGAAAAAACAAAAACAAATAAAATATATAGGGCACCTGGGTGGCTCAGCTGGTTAAGCATCTGACTCTTGGTTTCAGCTCAGGTCATACATAATCCCAGAGTCGTCGGATCGAGTCCTGCATTGGGCTCCACTCAGCACAGAGTCTGCTTGAGATTCTACCCACCCTTCCTCCCTCCTGCTCTGTTCTTTCCCACACCCCCAGTCATGTTCGTTCTCAAATAAATTAATTAAATATAAAAAAGAAAAATAAATAAAATATATGAGTACTTTTTGCATATAAAAGACTGTATGCTTTCACATTCACTCATTCATACATTAAACAAACATATATTGAATGATTTCAATATCAAATATATTACTGGGATGCCTGGGTGTCTCAGTTGGTTAAGCATCTGCCTTCAACACAGGTCATGATCCCAGGGTCCTGGGATCAAGCTCTACATTGGGCTCCCTACTCAGTGGAGATTCTGCTTCTCCCCCTGTCCCTGCCCCTCCCCCTGCTTATGCACTCTGTCTCTTAAATAAATAAAATTTTTAAAAAAGCAAAACATATTGCACTAAGCTCTGCAGATCTCTGGCTTTTATTTAGCTTAAAGTCTAGTGAAGGAGAACACAATTATAAATTCAGATAGTTCCTATAATAAAAGAGTTCTATGATCACATAACATAACTTGATCTATGGTAAGAAGGGAGATTTCCTTGAGGAGCTATTCTGAGAAATGGAGGAGGAGCGGGAAGCATGTGAGCAAAGGAGGAAGGAGAGCATTAAAGACAGTCTACAGCATGTGCCTAAGTTCTATTGCAATCTGCTTCTGGCCAAGATGGAGTAACAGGTACTGATTTATCTTCCTACCTGAAAAAAGCCAAACAAAAACAGGTAAAATACACTTTAAATCATTTTCAAGAAAAAGGAATTCAGGCAATGAAGGACAATGATCCCTGAAAACACAGGAAGTTAGCCTAACACATACCTGAGCTCACTGTCTTGGGACAATTTCCAGGCCATGACATAGGGGAAAAAACTGATAGACTCCACCAGACTCCCTGAGTTGAGGGGATGAAACTGAGTCTGGTGAAACCAAGACAGATGAGATCAGAGGTCAAAGCCCTGGTGAGGAGAAAGCAGAACAAAGAAAGAACCCTGGAGATCAGAAGAGTAATAACCAATGCATGCCCGTAAGGAAATCTCCTGCTACCAGGGGAAAGATCCATCTAGAAAGAGCAGAGGAAACCCTTCCTGGAGCTCACGTGGCACCAGCGGCAGTATATATCCCCATTAGCCATGCTGGAAAAACTCATAACCCACAGCACAATGAATAGAGTTAAGTAGTTCGTGCCTCAGCAGTGGGGAATTATGAGCTCTAGGCTGAACACTACTCTGGATTCACCTAACAATTCATAAGAGCAGGATGGGAAAGGATCAAACTGTTTGTCATTAACTGAGCTAGAAGTCCAATGAAAGCATCAAAAGGTAAGTGGAGGCATAGAAGCTAATTTTTAAAAAACCAAATAGCACTTACAGAGATGTAAATTATGTCAGACATGAAAAACACACTGGATTGGAATAAACACAATTAGACAGCTCAAAATAAAAGACTGAAATTTGACATCGGAAAACTGTGAGAAAACTTCAAGTAACTAATATACAGTTCCCCAAAGAGGCAGAGGAAAGGAACAAGAAAAAATATTCGAAGAAAAAACGACGGGGGCATCTGAGTGGATTCGTCAGTGGGTGTCCACCTTCAGCTCAGGTC
>NW_026740124.1:0-13787 GCF_022355385.1 Mustela nigripes | reverse complement strand
AAACACAAAATATTCTCCACTTTTCAGACATCAAAGTCGTTTACTAGATATAGGACTGTGGGCTACAAACAAGTAGAATTCTCTTACCCTTAGTTTTCAGATCTATAAAATGGGAGTAATATATTTTACACAGGGGTCTATGAGAATTGGTCAAAATAAAGGAACTTCAGCACTTGGCACATATCAAATGTTTAAAAAATTATACTTATCACTCAACTGATTCCAACTTCAAATACTTACTTGATCATAAAATTAATGATAGCAACACAGGCTGGGCGGCCAGCTATGAAACATCTAAAAGGCAAAGGAACCAAAAATGGGGGGGGGGGAGAAGCACACAAAAGATCAATGTCAAATTCTGCTAATTTAATAAGATATTTAGAGAAATTCGTTAGATATTTTAAATCTATAAGAAATCTGCATTTATAATGACAGAAAGAACTAGCTATTTATGAGGAGCCTGTGGTTCTCGTTCATGAAATGAAGAACTGTCTCTTAATTTCCCCTGAAAATTCATTACTTAAATATACTGGATTTTCATCAAGAGTATTTACTCTTTTTAACATGCTTTCTTCATTTTGTACTACAGATATCACAAAAATTGGACTCGATTTATTGACAGGACTCTTTATTACTTCTGACTGCAGAAAGAGAGGCTTCTGACTACAGAAAGAAACACTCATTACTCTCTATGCTTTTCTTAGTGTTCATTTTCCTTGATGTATATGTTTAACTAAAAAATAAACATCATTAGATGCTTAGGAGACTCTTCATATTTCTTTAGTTTCAACAAGGAAAATAAAAGATGAAGCAAAATAAGCTAGGAAAAAATCCAGGGCAAAGAAGTCTATGACTAATAAGTGCCTTTTTCAACCCACAGTGTAGGTAAATCACATATTGCTAAGGGACTATGCTACTGGGAAGGACAACTAAATAAATAAATTTAGAATGAAATAGTAAAACACAAAAATGACAGAGAAGAGGCAGAAAAGGGACCCAAGTTAAGTAACCATAGAACCAACCTAACTTTGAATTTCTTATTAGACAAGAGGGTAAATTCTGTTTTGGTTAGCCTCTCTGGTAATTGCAAAGAACGCATCCTACATACACACAAACAGTTTAAGAGTTCATTATAATCTGTTCCCAAAGAACAAATTATAAATCATTTTTTAATGTTTCAGGTAGGTCATTTTCATAACAGGTCATAAATATTCTTTTCTTATCACTTTATAGTTTTTATTCTAGACATTAAAAAAGAAAAATGTTTGTAAGACCAAATTCTTCTAAGTCAAAATATCAGATGATACAGAAAAGGTCTGTAAATAAACATAGACAAAATATATCTACAAACTTAAATATGAAAGTTTCCTTTGTAGTTCTAATGAAAGCTATTTCTGATATCCTAAAGGCAGCCTGTACACCAGTCTTTACAAGTAATGATGTGTGAACTAAGCCCTCAATTAAAAATTGCTAAACAAATAAAAAAAAGTCACTGAGACAAATCTTAAGCATTCTCACCATACACACGCACATAATCGGGAGTTAACTGTGTTAATTATTTGGGATGATGCTGTGTTAATTGTCTTAATCTTTGTAATTATTCTATAATGTATATGTATATCAAGTTATTACATTGTAGACTTTAAATAAATACAACTGTATTTCTCAATGATTCCTCAATAAAGTTCACAAACTAAAAAAAAAAAAAAAAATTGTTCAACAATAGCAGTGTTAGATGATAGAACCCAGCATTCAAAATGGAGCAGTCAATTCTTGTAATATACACAGATCATAATCATATGCAAAATAAAAGGCAAATTAACAAATGACTATAACAAAGATGAAGCAGGAAATAGTAGAACAGTAAGCTTGATGATTTAGCTACTCACTGGTTCTTAAAATTCAAAAGAACCTTCTAAGACTGCTTCAAAATTCTCACACCCAACCAAACTAATCAAACTTTAGTTGTGTTTCAGAAAGGTTCTACTGGCATAGTGAGACAATTTTTTTTCATCACTGTAATAAGAAATCCTATAGCCACAGCTCTCAATAGTGTATCCAATCCACTCACCAAAAGAAAAACCTGAATATAGCATTACTTTATAAGCAAGCATTCGGTACCCAAGACATTCCACATCAAATGATAGCACAAAACTAAAGGTAGCTGATAGGTGATTTTTGGTTGCTTTTGTTTTTCATTTTTAGAATATGTTAAGTCCTTCTGCATAGGGCTTACTGAGAGAAAGAAGAAAAGAGTACATATTCCAAAGCCAGATCCTGAAGAAGGAGCTAGACTGTTAATACTGAGCTTGTCTTTCACTGATTTTTAACAGGCACTCACAAGACCTGGCAAGGTGAAAGTCTTGAACTCATTCCCATTTATAAAATCTCCACAGACTAAATGGCCTACAAGATCAAAGCCATTATAAGACCTTTCTCCAACTCCCATTTCCAGTCATAGCACAGTACTCTACTTCCAGAAACAGCTACTGCCACCTCTAGCCTAGGCTTTGCAATAGCCTGCTAACTGGTCTCAGCAGACATTCTTACTCCTCTCCAATCCAATTTCCCCATTTTCATTAGAGTGATTTTAAAATGCAAATGTCAGCTGCCACGTTCTTTAAGTCCAAACCCTATAAACATGGCCTAGAGAACCCTGTCCAAACCCTATAAACATGGCCTAGAGAACCCTGTCTAATCTTGCCCCCACCTCTACCCACCATCCTCACTCTTTGCTACTCTTCCGGTTACCCAGTAAGCTTCTGGGCATAGGCTTTTCTGGACTTAACACAATTCCTAAATCCTCTCTGGTGCAGGGACTTCACACATACTACCCACCGGCTCACTATCTCCTGCGAGGTCTCATCCTAAGCACTTCCCCTCACTACAAGTTCCATAGATCCATTACGTCTCAGTATTAGCATTATTTTGTCCAAAATATTCCCTAACTTTACCCAAACTGTATTAGGGCTCCTTCTAATACGCTTTCAAAGGACATTATACTTC
This sequence comes from Mustela nigripes, assembly GCF_022355385.1. NCBI lineage: Eukaryota > Metazoa > Chordata > Mammalia > Carnivora > Mustelidae > Mustela > Mustela nigripes. Next base: position 10,781 of record NW_026740124.1, on the reverse strand, counting down.
TCTTTTATGACACTTACCACAACTGTAATTAACTACTTGTGCAATATTTAATCTTTTTTCTCCAACCACATTGTAAGCTCAGTGAGGTCTCGAGAAAACCAAGTATGTTATATTTGTCCCATAACTCCAGCAGCTACCAAAGTGCTAGCCCAAAACAGATGCTCAATAAGCAGATGCACAGTTAATGAATGAATGCAATAAATTGACATGTAGAAAAATTTCAGGCCCCAGGCTGTGAAAACTCTCATCTTCTGAGGTCAGTCAGTTGTGCACTGAATTGCAGAAGGAAAGGTCACTTACCCACTTCCCTAATATCTACAAGTACGCGTAGCTACGTTAGACCTTAACGTATGCTGTATTCATTCAGTAGCCACAATAATTCTGTGGGGCAGCTATCATTTGTTCTATTTCCTAGATGAAGCAACTAGGTGCCAAAATGTCAAGAACTCTTGCGAAGTCACAGGAGGAGAGAGAGTTGAAATTCTGGCTCTAATGTCATGTATGGTACAACAATACAGAATCACCATGGTTACTATTTAGGCAGCCTAAAGAAAGGCTCTCAGTCAAAAATGTCATAGGGACACAGCTGGATGGTCATAATCCCTCATTAAATAAGGTGAATTACAAATCTTTGAGGAACCATGCAACTCCAATGTCATGAGTCTACGCTACTTTTCAGTAGCAGCGTTAGGGGAATTTCTGAACTGTGCATGGCTGCACGAGAGAAATGAGAGATGTGAAAGAACCACAGGTTGCACTGTGTCCTTTCCCAGTTCCAACAACAGAGAGCAATTTACTTGCCATTACAATGGGCTGTCAAAATACAAAGGCCATGAGCAGTTCTCAGCTAACTTAGAGAGTTCTGACCCTCTAAAAGGCCTCTCTCTCTCAACCCCTCCCGTTCTGTACAGTGATGGTAATACCCTTCCCCTCCTACCAAAGATAGATTTTCAACATTTGCAAAGGAACTGCAGCTTCTATCTACTTCCCACTACTCCTCCCACCTCAAAGTGACCTAAATAAACAAATAAGATAATAATAATAATAATAATAATAATAATATAAAAAAATAATAAATAATAAGATATCCAAGCATCTCAATGCTTGGGAGAATTAAAAGAATCACAATTTCTGCATTATCAACACACAGGGCTGGCCCAGGAAGAAAGGGGACGGTAGGTGACTGTAGTTAGAATGAGATTCTCTGTTGCTACCTCTGCTTACTAGTTGTGCACAAAACAATAATAACTATAGATTTTAATAATGGAGTAATAAAACTCATTGATTTAATGTACCAGTTCTCAATTGAATGAATACTGATTCAACTGGAGAGCTAAAACATATTTTGCATGCATGAACTTCCCTAACCCCACAATAAAACTATCAAATGATAATTGAGATTAATGCCCAAGCTAGAATAATTTTTAAAAGCTCCACAGATTATTATGAAACACAGCTCTAGTTCAGAGAAGATGTTTTATTATAATACAACACAAAACTCCTTATTCATTCGAACACTGATTGGCTATGTATGGAGAGTGAAGTGACAAAATCACATAAAGGAGTAAACTCTTAGTTTTACACACTGCACCTAACACACACATAAATACTCATTTTCATTAAGAAATACCTTCTCTCCCACTTTTTTGAATTACATGGCTTTCTTAATCTTTTTCTCTTTCCCCACATTTGATAAAGAAGAATATTAGAAGAGATTTATATTCTTCTTATTTCATCAATGATGGGAAAAAACTTTACACAAACCAAAAAGCAGGGAAAACATACATACTGGTTTAACTGGGACAGCTGGCTTTATGTGTATCTTGCAGGTTACTTAATTATAACTTATATAATTATAATTTAATTATGATTATTAAGTGATACCCCTCACTCTCAAAAACATCCTGGTTTGATAATAAATTCGATCACAAGTAGGCCACTCTTTTCATTTCTATGTGATTTTTTAAAAATTGAGGTATAATTCACATGTCATAAAACTCACCTTTTAAAGTATACAATTCAGAGTTTATTTGTCTTAATATATTCACAAAGTTGTACAACCATCCCCACTATCTTAATTCTAGGATATCTTTGTCATCCCCAAAAGAAATTCAATACCAATTAACTATCATTCCTCATTCCTCCCTCTCCACAACTCCGAGCATTTACTTTCCGTCTCTATGATTTGCCTATTTGAGATATTTCAAACAAATGGAATCATACAATATGAAGCCTTTTTTGTCTTCTTTCACTCAGCAAAATGTTTTCAAAGTTCATCTGTGTTAAGTATTATCAGTACCTTGCTCCTTTTTTGGCTGAATAATATTTATTTTATGGAAATACCACATTTCGTTTACCCATTCAACAGCAGATGGAAATTTGAGTTTTTTCCACTCTTATGAACAATGCTTTGAACGTGTGTGTGTGTGTGTGTGTGTGTGTGTGTGTGTGTGTTACATGTTTTCAATTCTCTTGAATATACAGCTCAGAGCAGAACTTATGGGTCGTATGCTAACTCTATGTAATTGAATCTGTTTGGGGAGTACTACAATCTTAATAATATTAAGTCTTCCAATCCATAAACAGAGTAATCTGTCTTTGCATTTATTTAGGTCTTCTTTAATTTCTTTCAATGATATTTTGTGTTTTTGGTGTACAGATGTTGCATTTCTTTTAAGTGCTTTATTCTTTTGATGCTATTATTAATAGAACTGTTTAATTTCATTCACAGATTTCACTGCTAACATTCTACATCATTCTTGATTTCAAGAACTTTCAATGATAGGGGGACCTGGTGGCTCAGGCATTAAGTATCTGCCTTCAGCTCAGGTCATGATCCCGGGGTCCTAGGATCGAGCTCCATATCGGGCTCCCTGCTCAGTGGGAAGCCTATTTTTCCCTCTCCCAATACCCCCCACTTGTGTTCCCTCTCTCAATGTGTCTCTGTCAAATAAATAAATAAAAATGTTAAAAAAAAAAAGAACTTTCAATGATACAAAAAAGAAACTAGAAAAGTTAACTGTATTGAAGTATAAATGCCACGAATCCTTGAATTACGATCTAAGAAAAACAGGGGAAAAAAACTGACCTAAGCAAGCAAGAAACGCTATTGGCTACCCACTTTGCTAAAAGAGCTTTCTGAAAAATCAGAATCAAACAATGTCTAATAATTTTAATCCCAATGTCAGTATTGACCAATGCAACTATATTACACCACATACACACACACACACACACACACACACACACAATGCCATATATATATTCCCTTACAAAATATACAAACAAAAATTCACTCATACTGTACAATACGTTTATCAGACAACCTTGGGGGAAACCACCTTACTGTTAATTTTTAATACAACTAGAGGTTTTTGACTTTATGGAATTATCTCTTTCAGTTACTTTTACTGGAAGAACATTCTCCTTCGTTCCCTTTAAAATAGGATGTTTTCATACAGCTTACAAACAATTAAATCTAGGCAAAAATTCAAATTCTAAATTAATTTAAGACTATCATTAGACAACTAAAATATAGGATATTGGTGTCCCTACCTGAAATCATAACACCACAGTATCACTTCTTACTATGTGTTTATTCAGAATGTTTTAGATAAAATCATCAACAGAAAAAATAATAAATAGGTTGGGGGAGGAGAGAAGTCATGTAAAAATCTTAAGAGTGATTTAAATATGGCATCTATCTTAATTTGGATTTCTTTGATTAATAACAGGTTATATATTTCTATATGCTTTGACCCTATGCTTTTGAATGAGAGATATTTTAAAGCAAAATGCTAAAAATATTTGAGAAGCATAGGAATAAAATATTAAAGAGTCTATTCCCAGAAGGCTCTATTCCTATTAGAGAAATACAGACCTTGTTTTACACAACATGTAAGGAAGTGCTAAAAATTGTGTATTAATTACAAATACTGGTCACTTAAGCATCTTAAATTTGCTATGGAAATTAAGTGATGGAAACTGGAAGTAATTTTTTAAATTAGTATCACTCTTTTCATTCCATTGTACAGGGCATTAAAGATTTTCTAAATTGTGAGACTGTGCTTCCTTAAAGCAAGAAATACTATCATTTTCAAATTATATAAAATTATCAATCAAGATAAATAATCCAAATACTAACAAAAAAGATACTGTAAACTCAAAAAATTTTATCAGAATGGCCAGTCTATAAAATTTGTTTTACTTCTAGATATACCAATGAACTGTCATATGATTTTCAATGACTCACTTCTTTACTACCTCACTCAATTCTACAAAGTGGAGCAAGAATATAGCTCAGACTTTTATGGAAAATTATGAGAATACCAGAAGCCATCCTCGGCTCCTTACATTTAGGCACAATATTATTAAAATCACTATTAGAAAGGAGACTTTGTAAACTGCCTTTATTAAGATTAAAGCCCATCCACAGATAACCAGTCATTCCCAGATTAATTACACCCACTTAAGAGCAATGTCCTGTCTTCAAACAGGACATGCAAGAGAAATAAAGGACACAGTTAAGACAAGGTGAGGGAATGAAAATGAAGTTCTAGTCTTTCAATCACCACCAGCTTACTCTCCATATTAACATTCCCTTCATTTGTAAAATGCAGATATTCCCAGTACTTTTTGGGCTGTCATAATGATTTCTGGAAAAACTGCTTTGCCAATAATTATATGTTGTACAGAGATTAATTATCATTACTAGAAACCATACCAATTCTCTATGCTACTTTTCAAATACGAGCTATAATAAAAACTTTAACTCTTTTATCACCTAAATCAAACCTGTACATAAATGCTGTTTTATCTTTATTTATAAAGATGAATATGATTATAAAGTATACTGCTATACTCAGAATCAGAAAATTTCTTAATGAATGTGGAAAGAAGTTTAGAAATGTGGACAGGCATGCATTGGAATTAGGAATTGGCATTTTTGGTGTTAACATATAATTGTTCATAAACATAAATATATTTATGTTGCTATATTTTTGTGTGTTTTGATTTTATTTTACAAAAATGGAATCACAAACTATGAATTCTTTGTTCCTCGCTTCTCTTGAGAAATGTATCTGTAAATTTCACCTGTGCAGCATGTAACTGTACTTCATTCACTTTTATTTATTTTTTTTTTAATTTTTTTTCCACCCCCCCCCCATGTTTTCCTCTAGAAATCTTATAGTTTCACTTTTAAGTTCTGGTCTTTCATTCATTTTGAGTTGATTTTTGTATATGATGTTATTAAGGGTCCAACTTCATTCTTTTATTTATTTATTTTTTAATTTTTTTATTTTTGATAAACATATATTTTTATCCCCAGGGGTACAGGTCTGTGAATCACCAGGTTTACACACTTCACAGCACTCACCAAATCACATACCCTCCCCAATGTCCATAATCCCACCCCCTTCTCCCAAACCCCCTGCCCCCGGCAACCCTCAGTTTGTTTTGTGAGATTAAGAGTCACTTATGGTTTGTCTCCCTCCCAATCCCATCTTGTTTCATTTATTCTTCTTCTACCCACTTAAGCCTCCATGTTGTATCACCACTTCCTCATATCAGGGAGATCATATGATAGTTGTCTTTCTCTGCTTGACTTATTTCGCTAAGCATGATATGCTCTAGTTCCATCCATGTTGTTGTAAATGGCAAGATTTCATTTCTTTTGATGGCTGCATAGTATTCCATTGTGTATATATACCACATCTTCTTGATCCATTCATCTGTTGATGGACATCTAGGTTCTTTCCATAGTTTGGCTATTGTGGACATTGCTGCTATAAACATTCGGGTGCATGTGTCCCTTTGGATCACTACATTTGTATCTTTAGGGTAAATACCCAATAGTGCAATTGCTGGGTCATAGGGCAGTTCTATTTTCAACATTTTGAGGAACCTCCATGCTGTTTTCCAGAGTGGCTGCACCAGCTTGCATTCCCACCAACAGTGTAGGAGGGTTCCCCTTTCTCCGCATCCTCGCCAGCATCTGTCATTTCCTGACTTGTTGATTTTAGCCATTCTGACTGGTGTGAGGTGATATCTCATTGTGGTTTTGATTTGTATTTCCCTGATGCCGAGTGATATGGAGCACTTTTTCATGTGTCTGTTCGCCATCTGGATGTCTTCTTTGCAGAAATGTCTGTTCATGTCCTCTGCCCATTTCTTGATTGGATTATTTATTCTTTGGGTGTTGAGTTTGCTAAGTTCTTTATAGATTCTGGACACTAGTCCTTTATCTGATATGTCGTTTGCAAATATCTTCTCCCATTCTGTCAGTTGTCTTTTGATTTTGTTAACTGTTTCCTTTGCTGTGCAAAAGCTTTTGATCTTGATGAAATCCCAGTAGTTCATTTTTTCCCTTGCTTCCCTTGCCTTTTGCGTTGTTCCTAGGAAGATGTTGCTGCGGCAGAGGTCGAAGAGGTTGCTGCCCGTGTTCTCCTCAAGGATTTTGATGGATTCCTTTCGTACATTGAGGTCCTTCATCCATTTTGAGTCTATTTTTGTGTGTGGTGTAAGGGAATGGTCCAATTTCATTTTTCTGCATGTGGCTGTCCAATTTTCCCAGCACCATTTATTGAAAAGGCTGTCTTTTTTCCATTGGACATTCTTTCCTGCTTTGTCGAAGATTAGTTGACCATAGATTTGAGGGTCTATTTCTGGGCTCTCTATTCTGTTCCATTGATCTATGTGTCTGTTTTTGTGCCAGTACCATGCTGTCTTGATGATGACAGCTTTGTAATAGAGCCTGAAGTCCGGAATTGTGATGCCACCAACGTTGGCTTTCTGTTTCAATATTTCTTTGGCTATTCGAGGTCTCTTCTGGTTCCATATAAATTTTAGCATTATTTGTTCCATTTCTTTGAAAAAGATGGATGGTACTTTGATAGGAATTGCATTAAATGTGTAGATTGCTTTAGGTAGCATAGACATTTTCACAATATTTATTCTTCCAATCCAGGAGCATGGAACATTTTTCCATTTCTTTGTGTCTTCCTCAATTTCTTTCATGAGTACTTTATAGTTTTCTGAGTATAGATTCTGTGTCTCTTTGGTTAGGTTTATTCCTAGATATCTTATGGTTTTGGATGCAATTGTAAATGGGATTGACTCCTTAATATCTCTTTCTTCTGTCTTGCTGTTGGTGTAGAGAAATGCAACTGATTTCTGTGCATTGATTTTATATCCTGACACTTTACTGAATTCCTGTATAAGTTCTAGCAGTTTTGGAGTGGAGTCTTTTGGGTTTTCCACATATAGTATCATATCATCTGCGAAGAGTGATAATTTGACTTCTTCTTTGCCGATTTGGATGCCTTTAATTTCCTTTTGTTGTCTGATTGCTGAGGCTAGGACCTCTAGTACGATGTTGAATAGCAGTGGTGATAATGGACATCCCTGCCGTGTTCCTGACCTTAGCGGAAAAGCTTTCAGTTTTTCTCCATTGAGAATGATATTTGCGGTGGGTTTTTCATAGATGGCTTTGATGATATTGAGGTATGTGCCCTCTATCCCTACACTTTGAAGAGTTTTGATCAGGAAGGGATGCTGTACTTTGTCAAATGCTTTTTCAGCATCTATTGAGAGTATCATATGGTTCTTGTTCTTTCTTTTATTGATGTGTTGTATCACATTGACTGATTTGCGGATGTTGAACCAACCTTGCAGCCCTGGAATAAATCCCACTTGGTCGTGGTGAATAATCCTTTTAATGTACTGTTGAATCCTATTGGCTAGTATTTTGTTGAGTATTTTCGCATCTGTGTTCATCAAGGATATTGGTCTATAGCTCTCTTTTTTGGTGGGATCCTTGTCTGGTTTTGGGATCAAGGTGATGCTGGCCTCATAAAATGAGTTTGGAAGTTTTCCTTCCATTTCTATTTTTTGGAACAGTTTCAGGAGAATAGGAATTAGTTCTTCTTTAAATGTTTGGTAGAATTCCCCCGGGAAGCCGTCTGGCCCTGGGCTTTTGTTTGTTTGGATATTTTTAATGACTGTTTCAATCTCCTTACTGGTTATGGGTCTGTTCAGGCTTTCTATTTCTTCCTGGCTCAGTTGTGGTAGTTTATATGTTTCTAGGAATGCATCCATTTCTTCCAGATTGTCAAATTTATTGCCGTAGAGTTGCTCATAGTATGTTCTTATAATAGTTTGTATTTCTTTGGTGTTAGTTGTGATCTCTCCTCTTTCATTCATGATTTTATTTATTTGGGTCCTTTCTCTTTTCTTTTTGATAAGTCGGGCCAGGGGTTTATCAATTTTATTAATTCTTTCAAAGAACCAGCTCCTAGTTTCGTTGATTTGTTCTATTGTTTTTTTGGTTTCTATTTCATTGATTTCTGCTCTGATCTTTAGGATTTCTCTTCTCCTGCTGGGCTTAGGGTTTCTTTCTTGTTCTTTCTCCAGCTCCTTTAGGTGTAGGGTTAGGTTGTGTACCTGAGACCTTTCTTGTTTCTTGAGAAAGGCTTGTAGCGCTATATATTTTCCTCTCAGGACTGCCTTTGTTGTGTCCCACAGATTTTGAACCGTTGTATTTTCATTATCATTTGTTTCCATGATTTTTTTCAATTCTTCTTTAATTTCCCGGTTGACCCATTCATTCTTTAGAAGGATACTGTTTAGTCTCCATGTATTTGGGTTCTTTCCAAACTTCCTTTTGTGGTTGAGTTCTAGCTTTAGAGCATTGTGGTCTGAAAATATGCAGGGAATGATCCCAATCTTTTGATACCGGTTGAGTCCTGATTTAGGACCGAGGATGTGATCTATTCTGGAGAATGTTCCATGTGCACTAGAGAAGAATGTGTATTCTGTTGCTTTGGGATGAAATATTCTGAATATATCTGTGATGTCCATCTGGTCCAGTGTGTCATTTAAGGCCTTTATATCCTTGCTGATCTTTTGCTTGGATGACCTGTCCATTTCAGTGAGGGGAGTGTTAAAGTCCCCTACTATTATTGTATTATTGTTGATGTGTTTCTTTGATTTTGTTATTAATTGGTTTATATAGTTGGCTGCTCCCACATTGGGGGCATAGATATTTAAAATTGTTAAATCTTCTTGTTGGACAGACCCTTTGAGTATGATATAGTGTCCTTCCTCATCTCTTATTATAGTCTTTGGCTTAAAATCTAATTGATCTGATATAAGGATTGCCACTCCTGCTTTCTTCTGATGTCCATTAGCATGGTACATTCTTTTCCACCCCCTCACTTTAAATCTGGAGGTGTCTTCGGGCTTAAAATGTGTTTCTTGGAGGCAACATATAGATGGGTTTTGTTTTTTTATCCATTCTGATACCCTGTGTCTTTTGACAGGGGCATTTAGCCCATTAACATTCAGGGTAACTATTGAGAGATATGAATTTAGTGCCATTGTATTGCCTGTAAGGTGACTGTTACTGTATATGGTCTCTGTTCCTTTCTGATCTACCACTTGTAGGCTCTCTCTTTGCTTAGAGGACCCCTTTCAAGATTTCCTGTAGAGCTGGTTTGGTATTTGCAAATTCTTTCAGTTGTTGTTTGTCCTGGAAGCTTTTAATCTCTCCTTCTATTTTCAATGATAGCCTAGCTGGATATAGTATTCTTGGCTGCATGTTTTTCTCGTTTAGTGCTCTGAAAATATCATGCCAGCTCTTTCTGGCCTGCCAGGTCTCTGTGGATAAGTCAGCTGCCAATCTAATATTTTTACCATTGTATGTTACAGACTTCTTTTCCCGGGCTGCTTTCAGGATTTTCTCTTTGTCATTGAGACTTGTAAATTTTACTATTAGGTGACGGGGTGTGGGCCTATTCTTATTGATTTTGAGGGGCATTCTCTGAACCTCCTGTATTTTGATGCTCGTTCCCTTTGCCATATTGGGGAAATTCTCCCCAATAATTCTCTCCAGTATACCTTCTGCTCCCCTCTCACTTTCTTCTTCTTCTGGAATCCCAATTATTCTAATGTTGTTTCGTCTTATGGTGTCACTTATCTCTCGAATTCTCCCCTCGTGGTCCAGTAGCTGTTTGTCCCTCTTTTGCTCAGCTTCTTTATTCTCTGTCATTTGGTCTTCTATATCACTAATTCTTTCTTCTGCCTCATTTATCCTAGCAGTGAGAGCCTCCATTTTTGATTGCACCTCATTAATAGCTTTTTTGATTTCACCTTGGTTAGATTTTAGTTCTTTTATTTCTCCAGAAAGGGCTTTTATATCTCTCGAGAGGGTTTCTCTAATATCTTCCATGCCTTTTTCGAGCCCGGCTAGAACCTTGAGAATTGTCATTCTGAACTCTAGATCTGACATATTACCGATGTCTGTATTGATTAGGTCCCTAGCCTTCGGTACTGCCTCTTGTTCTTTTTTTTGTGTTGAATTTTTACGTCTTGTCATTTTGTCCAGATAAGACTAAATGAAGGGGCAAGTAAAATACTAAAAGGGTGGCAACAACCCCAGGAAAATATGCTTTAACCAAATTAGAAGAGATCCAAAATCGTGAGTGGGGAGAAAGGGGATAAAAAGAGGTTCAAAAAAGAAGAAAGAAAAAAAAAAAAAACAAAAAGAAAAGAAAAAAAAAAAAGAAAAGAAAAGAATTTTTTAAAAAAGAATACACCTAAGAAAAATGTAAAAAAGAAAAAAATATATATATTAGATAAACTAGTATAAAATCGTTAAAAAAGAAAAAGGTAACAGTTAAAAAAAAATTTTACCCGAAGGCGAGAAAAAAAAAATGAAAAAGAAAAAATTAAATTAACTGCAAGACTAAAAAAAATCACAGGAAAAAAGCCATGAGTTCCGT
>NW_026740123.1:3654-13828 GCF_022355385.1 Mustela nigripes | reverse complement strand
AATACTTTGAGTTTGGGCCCTCAAGAACCTTTTGCTCACATAAGATCATCTATTTAAATTTCTTCCCAATCACCACTTCATCTCACGGTCCATTATTGAATTCTAGCAGTTAATCATCATACATGTTGCTGAAAACAGAGCAGCTCAAACTGAAAGCAGCTGCAGTCTAACATGAGAACGGTCATCTTCCTCTTGCTGGAAAAATCCAGGAAAGAAAATGAGCCATCCAATCTTTGATGACCTGGCCTCCTTTGGTTTTCATCTGGCTTCATCATAAAAGGAAATGAAAACATTTAAAATGAAACATTTAAAAATATTGTCATGACATAGTTTCTTTATATTTCATCATCTACGTGCTTCATTAGTTCATTTGACAACATTTATTGAGTTGCTACCTGGTCCCAGTCCTTTTAGTAAGTTCTGGGGATTAAAGGTGAATCTGACCACTCACTCAGGCTGCTCACTGCCTTATGCAGAAACACATTCGTCTTGCCAGCAGCGGATTATGCAACTTTAAACAGGGGAGGGAGAATGGTTGCCACAGTGGGGGAAAAAGTCAGCTCTGGTGTGAGAGTCAGGATAATTTCCTCAGAAAAGCTGACATATGTACTAGATCTTAAAGGGAGGAGTGGAAACTTCTTAGATAGAAAGAGGAGAAAGAATCTTCTGGACAAAGGGGCACAGTGTATGCAAATGTGTAGAGGTTTGAAAGATATTCCATACCCAGGGAAAAAGAGAGTCTGAACCTATGGTACATAACTTGGAGTGTTTGGAAAGACCTTGAATGTCTTTGAAGGACGTTATGTGTGCTAAGGAGTTTAGCACTCACCCTGAAGCCAACTGAGCAGCAGTGGAGGTTTTTAAATAGGGGATGGAGTGGGGGCTTGTCCAGGTTTATTTTTAGGTAAGCCTTTGTGAAAGCACTACAGAGAGCACACAGGAGAGAGCATTACACGAGTACCATCAACGTGAAGACTGCTGCAATACTGTGGGTCAGATAGTATTTTATAAAGAAAATAAAAACACAATCTGCCTTTAGGGAAAAAATTGTTTTTTTAAAAAAGAAAGTAGTGCTTCTTTTCAAAAGAAATTTGTTGAATGGAAAGAAATCTTGAAAATGGATGTTTTGAAATGTTTCAATCGCTGTGTAATTTTAGTTCTGTGAATGTGTGTGTCACCTGTAAAACTCTCTTTGGATACATAATTTCTAAAAACATTTAAGGATCTTCCATTTGAACAGTCTCAGTGGTTTTTAAGATTTTATATATTTATTTATTTGACAGACAGAGATCACAAGTAGGCAGAGAAGCAGGTAGAGAGAGGAAAGCAGGTTCCCTGTTGAGCAGAGAGCCCGATATGGGGCTCAATCCCAGGACCCTGGGATCATGACCTGAGCTGAAGGCAGAGGCTTTAACCCACTGAGCCACCCAGGCACCCTCTCAATGGGTTTTAAACACGTTTCTGTCTATGTATATATGTGTGCTTGTGCAGGTGTACGTATGTATGCACACATTAGATACGAATTATACCCATACTGGGGTGCCTAGGTGGTGTGGTCGGTTAGGTAGCTGATTCTTGGTTTCAGCTTAGGTTGTGATCTCAGGGTCATGAGACTGAGCCCCGAGTCAGCCAGTGCACTCAGTGAGGAGTCTGCTTGGGATTCTCTCTCCCTCTCTCTCTGCCCCTCTCACTCTTTCTCTATCTCAAATAAATACATGAATCTTGTTTTAAAAAAGAATTGTACACATACAAAACATGTCTCTGTCTCTCACGTTTATATACTTTCAGATCAGTCTGCACAGTAACTGATTCATATCAGAGGCATAGATAAAGTTAGAAGGGAAGTACTGTACATAAAGTGGTAGGTAAGATAAAAACCATTTTAAAAAACACCACAGTGATATAAGGCATCAGCAATGCATGACCTTCATTTTGATGAATTTGTATTCATGCAGTAATTTATTCAGCTATGACAGGGATTAAAACACATCATTAAATTCTTTAAAAAAATTGAAAACCTCTGTCCAATTAGAATGTAGCAAATCATACATCTTTGGCTTACGATAACAGCAAAAAACTCAGAAAAATCACCTGTGCCTAGAGCCTGGATGAATGAAATCGAATAGTAAGCCAGAAAAAAAGTCCTTTATAGCATTTTAAAGAGCTGAAGCAGCATCTTTACCTGAGGATGGAAGACACAGAAATAGGTCTGCCTTAGATGAAAAGATTTGGAGGGGACAAGGAGAAATCATGTAAGTCTTAAATGACAGTGTAGGCTGGAAGGACATTTTGGGATCTGGAAGAGTCCAAATGCAGAAACAAATCACTCAATCTAAAAATTCTCCTCTCCCACCCCAAATTATGTCAAGAATATGGCAGTGGAGCATAGTTTTGAGCACTCTCATGTGGTGGCAATATGAGTTTCACTCAGTCATGTGAGAGATCTTGGAAAATTCAAGTATTAAAGGGAGATCCACAGATACCATAGTAGTAGCACAAGTCTACTCCTGGAATAAAGACCATGCCAGAATTATAACAAAGGGTTCAAAATAAGCTGTGGAAAGCTCAAGCAACTAAGCTTCCTATCAAAAGACACTTCAAGATTTTTTTAAAGGAAGGCAATCGCACCCAACAAATTATCATTAAAAATGTCCAGCATCTTATCAAAACTCTTATCAAAAATTTCCAGGCATGCCAAGAAGCAGGCAAATGTAATTCAAAACTAGAATAATAATTAATCAATAGAAACAACCCAAGAAATGTCGTAAACAATGGAACTAGCATTCAAATTCATATTATAAGTATGTTCAACAATTTAAAGGAAAACAAATCAAATGGGGAAAGAAACGTAAGCTCTAACAAAGAACTAAATAGGTACTTTAGATGTGAAAAATACAATGCCTGAAATTAAAAAAAAAATCATTGAGTACACTGAATAATAAATTCATTATTGCAGAAGAAAAGATTAGTGAACTAGAAGACATCACAAAAGAAATATTCAAATTTCACCTCAGAGGAAAAAGATGAAATAATAAAAAACAAAAACAGATCATGATTCCCTGTGGGAGAATGTGAAATAGTGCAACATATATGTAATGGAGAGCTTAAGAAGGAGGGATAGCAGACAAAACATTTAAGAAAAAAATGCCCAAAATGTCTCCAAATTTCGTAGAAATGTTGTAACTACAGATCCACTCCAAAAAAATCCCTGGCAGAAAAAATGCAAGTAAAACTATAATAATTCACATCAAAACCAAATTGGTGAAAATCACTGGTAAACAGAAAATCATAAATTGGTAAGGGTAAATGGCACATTACCAACAGGGAAACAAAGCTAAGCATAACTCTGGCATTCTCACAAATACTAATAAGCCAGAAGGCAGTGGAATGGCTCCATTAGATTACTAAAAGAAAAAACAATGCTGACACTATTTCTACATACAGCTTAAATATCCTGCAAATTGAAGAGGAAAAATAGATACTGTAATATAAAACAAAAGTTGAGAGAGTTGGTCTTCAGTAGACCTGCGCTTCAAAAAATATTAAAGAAGTTCTTTAGGCAGAAAGAAAATGATATCAGGTGGAAATGAGAGTCCACACAAAGAAATGAAAATCACTGCAAATAATAAATATGTATATAAATATGAGACTTTTTTGTTTTAAGTGTTTTTATTTTGTTTTATGCTTTTTAAAATTTTTTATTTTTAATTTCTTTTCAGTGTTCCAGAATTCATTGTTCATGCACCACACCTAGTGTTCCATGCAATAAGTGCCCTCCAAAATACCCACTGCCACTCACCCAACCCCCTCCAAAACCCTCAGTTTGTTTCTCAGAGTCTAAAGACTCTCATGGTTCGTCTCCCCCTCCAATTTCCCTCAACTCCCTTTCCCTCTCCATCTCCCCGTGTCCTCCATGTTATTTCTTATGCTCCATAAATAAGCGAAACCATATGATAATTGACTCTCTCTGCTTGACTTATTTCATTCAGCATAATCTCTTCCAGTCCCATCCATGTTGCTACAAAAGTCTGGTATTCATCCTTTCTGATGGAGGCATCCTACTCCATAGCATATATGGACCACATCTTTCTTATCCATTCGTCTGTTGAAGGGGGGCATCCTGGTTCTTTCCACCAGGATGGCGACCATGGCCACTGCTGCTATAAACATTGGGGTAGAGATGGCCCTTCTTTTCACTCCGTCTGTATCTTTGGGGTAAATACACAGTAGTGCAATGGCAGGGTCATAGAGAGGCTCTATTTTTAATTTCTTAAGGAATCTCCACACTGATTTCCAAATCAGCTTTACCAACTTGCATTCCCACCAACAGTGTAAGAGGGTTCCCCTTTCTCCACATCCTCTCCAACACTTGTTTACTATCTTGTTGATTTTGGCCATTCTAACTGGTGTAATGTGGTATTTCAATGTGGTTTTGATTTGAATCTCCCTGATTGCTAATGATGATGAGCATTTTTTCATGTGTCTGTTAGTCCTTTGTATGTCTTCTTTGGAAAAGTGTTTGTTCATGTCTTCTGCCCATTTTTTGATATGATTATCTGTTTTGTGTGTGTTAGTTTGGGTTCTTTATAGATCTTGGATATCAGCCCTTTGTCTGTACTGTCATTTGCAAATATCTTCTCCCATTACATGAGTTGCCTCTTTGTTTTGTTGACTGTTTCCTTTGCTGTGCAGAAGCTTTTGATCTTGGTGAAGTCCCAAAAGTTCACTTCGTTTTTTTTTTTCTTTGCCTTTGGAGACATATCTTTTTTTTTTTTTTTTTTTTTTTATAAACATATATTTTTATCCCCAGGGGTACAGGTCTGTGAATCACCAGGTTTACACACTTCACAGCACTCACCAAAGCACATACCCTCCCCAATGTCCATAATCCCACCCCCTTCTCCCAAACCCCCTCCCCCCGGCAACCCTCAGTTTGTTTTGTGAGATTAAGAGTCACTTATGGTTTGTCTCCCTCCCAATCCCATCTTGTTTCATTTATTCTTCTTCTACTCACTTAAGCCTCCATGTTGCATCACCACTTCCTCATATCAGGGAGATCATATGATAGTTGTCTTTCTCTGCTTGACTTATTTCGCTAAGCATGATACGCTCTAGTTCCATCCACGTTGTTGCAAATGGCAAGATTTCATTTCTTTTGATGGCTGCATAGTATTCCATTGTGTATATATACCACATCTTCTTGATCCATTCATCTGTTGATGGACATCTAGGTTCTTTCCATAGTTTGGCTATTGTGGACATTGCTGCTATAAACATTTGGGGGCATGTGTCCCTTTGGATCACTACATTTGTATCTTTAGGGTAAATACCCAATAGTGCAATTGCTGGGTCATAGGGCAGTTCTATTTTCAACATTTTGAGGAACCTCCATGCTGTTTTCCAGAGTGGCTGCACCAGCTTGCATTCCCACCAACAGTGTAGGAGGGTTCCCCTTTCTCCGCATCCTCGCCAGCATCTGTCATTTCCTGACTTGTTGATTTTAGCCATTCTGACTGGTGTGAGGTGATATCTCATTGTGGTTTTGATTTGTATTTCCCTGATGCCGAGTGATATGGAGCACTTTTTCATGTGTCTGTTCGCCATCTGGATGTCTTCTTTGCAGAAATGTCTGTTCATGTCTTCTGCCCATTTCTTGATTGGATTATTTGTTCTTTGGGTGTTGAGTTTGCTAAGTTCTTTATAGATTCTGGACACTAGTCCTTTATCTGATATGTCGTTTGCAAATATCTTCTCCCATTCTGTCAGTTGTCTTTTGATTTTGTTAACTGTTTCCTTTGCTGTGCAAAAGCTTTTGATCTTGATGAAATCCCAGTAGTTCATTTTTTCCCTTGCTTCCCTTGCCTTTTGCGTTGTTCCTAGGAAGATATTGCTGCGGCTGAGGTCGAAGAGGTTGCTGCCCGTGTTCTCCTCAAGGATTTTGATGGATTCCTTTCGTACATTGAGGTCCTTCATCCATTTTGAGTCTATTTTTGTGTGTGGTGTAAGGGAATGGTCCAATTTCATTTTTCTGCATGTGGCTGTCCAATTTTCCCAGCACCATTTATTGAAAAGGCTGTCTTTTTTCCATTGGACATTCTTTCCTGCTTTGTCGAAGATTAGTTGACCATAGAGTTGAGGGTCTATTTCTGGGCTCTCTATTCTGTTCCATTGATCTATGTGTCTGTTTTTGTGCCAGTACCATGCTGTCTTGATGATGACAGCTTTGTAATAGAGCTTGAAGTCCGGAATTGTGATGCCACCAACGTTGGCTTTCTTTTTCAATATCCCTTTGGCTATTCGAGGTCTTTTCTGGTTCCATATAAATTTTAGAATTATTTGTTCCATTTCTTTGAAAAAGATGGATGGTACTTTGATAGGAATTGCATTAAATGTGTAGATTGCTTTAGGTAGCATAGACATTTTCACAATATTTATTCTTCCAATCCAGGAGCATGGAACATTTTTCCATTTCTTTGTGTCTTCCTCAATTTCTTTCATGAGTACTTTATAGTTTTCTGAGTATAGATTCTGTGTCTCTTTGGTTAGGTTTATTCCTAGGTATCTTATGGTTTTGGATGCAATTGTAAATGGGATTGACTCCTTAATATCTCTTTCTTCTGTCTTGCTGTTGGTGTAGAGAAGTGCAACTGATTTCTGTGCATTGATTTTATATCCTGACACTTTACTGAATTCCTGTATAAGTTCTAGCAGTTTTGGAGTGGAGTCTTTTGGGTTTTCCACATATAGTATCATATCATCTGCGAAGAGTGATAATTTGACTTCTTCTTTGCCGATTTGGATGCCTTTAATTTCCTTTTGTTGTCTGATTGCTGAGGCTAGGACCTCTAGTACGACGTTGAATAGCAGTGGTGATAATGGACATCCCTGCCGTGTTCCTGACCTTAGCGGAAAAGCTTTCAGTTTTTCTCCATTGAGAATGATATTTGCGGTGGGTTTTTCATAGATGGCTTTGATGATATTGAGGTATGTGCCCTCTATCCCTACACTTTGAAGAGTTTTGATCAGGAAGGGATGTTGTACTTTGTCAAATGCTTTTTCAGCATCTATTGAGAGTATCATATGGTTCTTGTTCTTTCTTTTATTGATGTGTTGTATCACATTGACTGATTTGCGGATGTTGAACCAACCTTGCAGCCCTGGAATAAATCCCACTTGGTCGTGGTGAATAATCCTTTTAATGTACTGTTGAATCCTATTGGCTAGTATTTTGTTGAGTATTTTCGCATCTGTGTTCATCAAGGATATCGGTCTATAGCTCTCTTTTTTGGTGGGATCCTTGTCTGGTTTTGGGATCAAGGTGATGCTGGCCTCATAAAATGAGTTTGGAAGTTTTCCTTGCATTTCTATTTTTTGGAACAGTTTCAGGAGAATAGGAATTAGTTCTTCTTTAAATGTTTGGTAGAATTCCCCCGGGAAGCCGTCTGGCCCTGGGCTTTTGTTTGTTTGGAGATTTTTAATGACTGTTTCAATCTCCTTACTGGTTATGGGTCTGTTCAGGCTTTCTATTTCTTCCTGGTTCAGTTGTGGTAGTTTATATGTTTCTAGGAATGCATCCATTTCTTCCAGATTGTCAAATTTATTGCCGTAGAGTTGCTCATAGTATGTTCTTATAATAGTTTGTATTTCTTTGGTGTTAGTTGTGATCTCTCCTCTTTCATTCATGATTTTATTTATTTGGGTCCTTTCTCTTTTCTTTTTGATAAGTCGGGCCAGGGGTTTATCAATTTTATTAATTCTTTCAAAGAACCAGCTCCTAGTTTCGTTGATTTGTTCTATTGTTTTTTTGGTTTCTATTTCATTGATTTCTGCTCTGATCTTTATGATTTCTCTTCTCCTGCTGGGCTTAGGGTTTCTTTCTTGTTCTTTCTCCAGCTCCTTTAGGTGTAGGGTTAGGTTGTGTACCTGAGACCTTTCTTGTTTCTTGAGAAAGGCTTGTACCGCTATATATTTTCCTCTCAGGACTGCCTTTGTTGTGTCCCACAGATTTTGAACCGTTGTATTTTCATTATCATTTGTTTCCATGATTTTTTTCAATTCTTCTTTAATTTCCCGGTTGACCCATTCATTCTTTAGAAGGATACTGTTTAGTCTCCATGTATTTGGGTTCTTTCCAAACTTCCTTTTGTGGTTGAGTTCTAGCTTTAGAGCATTGTGGTCTGAAAATATGCAGGGAATGATCCCAATCTTTTGATACCGGTTGAGTCCTGATTTAGGACCGAGGATGTGATCTATTCTGGAGAATGTTCCATGTGCACTAGAGAAGAATGTGTATTCTGTTGCTTTGGGATGAAATATTCTGAATATATCTGTGATGTCCATCTGGTCCAGTGTGTCGTTTAAGGCCTTTATTTCCTTGCTGATCTTTTGCTTGGATGATCTGTCCATTTCAGTGAGGGGAGTGTTAAAGTCCCCTACTATTATTGTATTATTGTTGATGTGTTTCTTTGATTTTGTTATTAATTGGTTTATATAGTTGGCTGCTCCCACATTGGGGGCATAGATATTTAAAATTGTTAAATCTTCTTGTTGGACAGACCCTTTGAGTATGATATAGTGTCCTTCCTCATCTCTTATTATAGTCTTTGGCTTAAAATCTAATTGATCTGATATAAGGATTGCCACTCCTGCTTTCTTCTGATGTCCATTAGCATGGCAAATTCTTTTCCACCCCCTCACTTTAAATCTGGAGGTGTCTTCGGGCTTAAAATGTGTTTCTTGGAGGCAACATATAGATGGGTTTTGTTTTTTTATCCATTCTGATACCCTGTGTCTTTTGACAGGGGCATTTAGCCCATTCACATTCAGGGTAACTATTGAGAGATATGAATTTAGTGCCATTGTATTGCCTGTAAGGTGACTGTTACTGTATATGGTCTCTGTTCCTTTCTGATCTACCACTTGTAGGCTCTCTCTTTGCTTAGAGGACCCCTTTCAAGATTTCCTGTAGAGCTGGTTTGGTATTTGCAAATTCTTTCAGTTGTTGTTTGTCCTGGAAGCTTTTAATCTCTCCTTCTATTTTCAATGATAGCCTAGCTGGATATAGTATTCTTGGCTGCATGTTTTTCTCGTTTAGTGCTCTGAAAATATCATGCCAGCTCTTTCTGGCCTGCCAGGTCTCTGTGGATAAGTCAGCTGCCAATCTAATATTTTTACCATTGTATGTTACAGACTTCTTTTCCCGGGCTGCTTTCAGGATTTTCTCTTTGTCATTGAGACTTGTAAATTTTACTATTAGGTGACGGGGTGTGGGCCTATTCTTATTGATTTTGAGGGGCATTCTCTGAACCTCCTGAATTTTGATGCTCGTTCCCTTTGCCATATTGGGGAAATTCTCCCCAATAATTCTCTCCAGTATACCTTCTGCTCCCCTCTCACTTTCTTCTTCTTCTGGAATCCCAATTATTCTAATGTTGTTTCGTCTTATGGTGTCACTTATCTCTCGAATTCTCCCCTCGTGGTCCAGTAGCTGTTTGTCCCTCTTTTGCTCAGCTTCTTTATTCTCTGTCATTTGGTCTTCTATATCACTAATTCTTTCTTCTGCCTCATTTATCCTAGCAGTTAGAGCCTCCATTTTTGATTGCACCTCATTAATAGCTTTTTTGATTTCACCTTGGTTAGATTTTAGTTCTTTTATTTCTCCAGAAAGGGCTTTTATATCTCTCGAGAGGGTTTCTCTAATATCTTCCATGCCTTTTTCGAGCCCGGCTAGAACCTTGAGAATTGTCATTCTGAACTCTAGATCTGACATATTACTGATGTCTGTATTGATTAGGTCCCTAGCCTTCGGTACTGCCTCTTGTTCTTTTTTTTGTGTTGAATTTTTACGTCTTGTCATTTTGTCCAGATAAGAGTAAATGAAGGGGCAAGTAAAATACTAAAAGGGTGGCAACAACCCCAGGAAAATATGCTTTAACCAAATTAGAAGAGATCCAAAATCGTGAGTGGGGAGAAAGGGGATAAAAAGAGGTTCAAAAAGGAAGAAAGAAAGAAAAAAACAAAAAGAAAAGAATAAGAAAAAAAAAAGAAAAGAAAAGAAAAGAATTTTTAAAAAAAGAAAACACCTAAGAAAAAAGTAAAATATATATATATATATATTAGATAAACTAGTAAAAAATCGTTAAAAAAGAAAAAGGTAACAGTTAAAAAAAAATTT
>NW_026740123.1:0-3554 GCF_022355385.1 Mustela nigripes | reverse complement strand
AAATGAAAAAGAAAAAATTAAATTAACTGCAAGACTAAAAAAAAAATCACAGGAAAAAAGCCATGAGTTCCGTGCTTGGCTTTCTCCTCCTCTGGAATTCTGCTGCTCTCCTTGGTATTGAAACCGCACTCCTTGGTAGGTGAACTTGGTCTCGGCTGGATTTCTTGTTGATCTTCTGGGGGAGGGGCCTGTTGTAGTGATTCTCAAGTGTCTTTGCCCCAGGCGGAATTGCACCGCCCTTACCCGGGGCCGGTGTGAGTAATCCGCTCGGGTTTGCTTTCAGGAGCTTTTGTTCCCTGAGCGCTCTCCGCAGAGTTCCAGAGGACGGGAATACAAATGGCGGCCTCCTGGTCTCCGGCCCGGAGGAGCCGAGAGCCCAGGGCCCCACTCCTCAGTGCGCCCTCAGAGAACAGCGCCCAGTTACTCCCGTCTGCCCGACCTCCGGCCGCGCTCTGAGCTCACCGAGCCTGCGACCGGTTCAAGGTAACACCGAGCTGCGAGCTTACTGTCAGCTCTGTCTCTGTAGCCGGCTTTCCCGTTCCAATACCCGCAAGCTCTGCGACACTCAGACACCCCCTATCCTTCTGTGACCCTGCGGGACCTGAAGCCACGCTGACCCCGCGTGGGTTTCGCCCCGGTTTAGCCTCTGGAGCGATGTCCCTCAGCGGAACAGACTTTTAAAAGTCCTGATTTTGTGCGTGGTTGCTCCGCCGCTTGCCGGGAGCCGGCCCCTCCCCCCGGGGTCTATCTTCCCGTCGCTTTGGATTCACTTCTCTGCCGGTCCTACCTTTCAGAAAGTGGTTGTTTTTCTGTTTCCAGAATTGCTGTTCTTCTTCTCTTCGATCTGCCGATGGATTTTCAGGTGTTTGCAATCTTTAGATAAGCTATCTAGCTGATCTCCGGCTAGCTGAAGCAGTCTCAGCTTGCTACTTCTCCGCCATCTTGACCTGGAGACATATCTTGAAAGAAGTTGGTGTGGCCGATGTCAAATTGGTTACTGCCTATGTTCTCCTCTAAGATTTTGATAGATCTCTGCCTCACCTTGAGGTCTTTTATCCTTTTCGAGTTTATCTTTGTGTGTGGTGCAAGAGAATGGTCGAGTTTCATTCTTCTACATATAGCTGTCCAATTTTCCCAGCACCATTTATTGAAGAGACTGTCTTTTTTCAACTATATATGCTTTTTAAAAATTTTTAAACTTTATTTTATTTTTTCAGTGTTCCAATATTCATTGTTATTCATCACACCCAGTGCTCCATGCAATATGTACCCTCCTTAATATTTTATTATGTTAATTACCACACAGTACATCATTAGTTTTTGATGTAGTGCTCCACAATTCATTGTTTGCATATAACACCCAGTGCTTCATGCAAAATGTGCCCTCCATCACTGGGCTAACCCTAACCCATCCCCCTACTCTTGCCCCTCTGAAACCCTCAGTTTGTTTCCAGAGCCCATAGTCTCTCATGGTTCATGTTCCCCTCTGATTTCCTCCCCTTTTTTTTTCCCTTCCTTCTCCTAATGTCCTCCATGCTACTCCTTATGTTCCACATATAAGTAAAACCATATGATAATTGTATTTCTCTGCTTGACTTATTTCTCTTAGTATAATCCCCTCCAATTCCATCCATGTCAATGGTATCATCTTTTCTGATGGATTAGTAATATTCCATTGTATATATGGACCACATCTTCTTTAACCATTCATCTGTTGAATGGAATCTCAACCCCTTCCAACTGTGGAAGGAGCCAAGATACCCTTAAATATCTTGGAAAGATAGATGAGTGATTAATCCCAAATAAAACTGTGGAAAGAACCAAGATGTCCTTCAACAGATGAATGGATAAGGAAGATGTGGTCCATATACACTATGGAGTATTATGCCTCCATCAGAAAGGATGAATACCCAACTTTTGTAGCAACATGGATGGGACTGGAAGAGATTATGCTCAGTGAAATAAGTCAAGCAGAGAGAGTCAATTATCATATGGTTTCACTTATTTGTGGAGCATAAGAAATAACATGGAGGACCTAGGGAGATGGAGAGAAGAAGGGATTTGAGGGAAATTAGAATGGGAGGTGAACCATGAGAGACTATGGACTCTGAAAAACACCCTGAGGGTTTTGAAGGGGCATGGGGGGGTGGGAGGTTGGGGGAGCCAGGTGGAGGGTATTACAGAGGGCACGTATTGCATGGAGCACTGGGTGTGGTGCAAAAACAATGAATTCTGTTACATCGAAAAGAAATTAAAAAACAAAAAAAACCCCAACATATCCTGGAGATTGTAAAATACATAGTAGTAAAATGTATGGCAGAAGGAATAGGAAGAAAGAAAGTGGTACACTGGCTGTGGAGCTTTTTCCTCATAGGTAGGTGATAAGTTGCAGTTAGAGATAGACTATGAGAAGTTAAAAATACATACCATTAATGCTACAGAAACTATGGAAAAGAAAAGGTAAGCCACAGGGGCAATAAATGAAACTGAAAAATACTCATTGAATCCAAAAGGAAGCATAAAGAAAGGAACATAGGATAGGAAAATAGAAAATATAAGCAAGATTTAATACAAGCATATTGATAATTATATTAAGTAAACATGTCTTAACTTGTCAATGAAAAAGCAGGAATATCAGACTGGATCCAGAGGCAGGACAGAAAGATATGAGCTGCTGCCCCTCGGAACAATTTGTTACTTTAACTGTAACCCCTGGAGGATTTTACTAGTTGCCAAGCACATTTAGATATGGCCTTAAGAAACACTGATACTGACAACAGGTCTTTGGGGAGAAGGACGATGTAAGACCATGAAGCTGGGCAGCTGGGGATGCCTGGCCCGCCCAGGGCGGAACGCCGCCTGCTTCAGGGAAGCCGAGCACCCGGGAATGCCCGGTCAGCTCAGGGTGGAACGAAAACCGCCTGCTTCCTTTTTTCGTGGTCGCTCCTTTCCCTTCCCAGAAGCGCCCGTTGTTAGTTAGATGAGTCCTTTGAATGTGCTTGGTTAACTATAAACTTTATCCCCCTCCTTGCTGGCCTGCAAGACGTGACTAACGTGTGACCTTCATCAGTCCTTCTGTTGGCTCTTGTTTTCTATCTAATAAAAGTGAGACTGTGGAGTTGCTCGTGGCAGCAGTCCTTTTCAACTGTTGTCCCCTGCTCCCAGTCTTTTGCAGCTGACTTGTTTGTGCCTAATTCTTCTCTTGTCGCCGTCGCCAACTGGAAGCATCAGATATGCTATATAAAAGGAAGGTGGGGTTTTTTTTTTTTTTTTTGGTAGGTTTTTTTTTTGTTGTTGTTGTTGTTTTTTTTGTTTTTGTTTTTTTTGAGGGAGGGTTAGGGGAGAAGGAAAGGGAAAGAGAAACTTAAGCAGGGCACATGTGCACCTGGGTGGCTCAGCAGGTTAAAACCCCTGCCTTCAGCTCAGGTTGATCCCAGGGACCTGAAATCAAGCCCTGCTTTGGGCTCTCTACTTAGCAAGGACCCTACTTCCCTCCTCCCTCTCTGCCTGCCTCTCTGCCTACTTGTGATCTCTGTCTGTCAAATAAATAAATA
>NW_026740122.1:458-13907 GCF_022355385.1 Mustela nigripes | reverse complement strand
CCTGTGGTCTATCTTCCCATCGCTTTGGATTCACTTCTCCGCCAGTCCTACCTTTCAGAGAGTGGTTGATTTTCTGTTTCTAGAATTGCTGTTCTTCTTCTCTTCACTCCCCCGTTGGATTTTTAGGGGTGTGCAATGTTTAGATAAGCTATCTAGCTGATCTCCTGCTACCTGATATAGTCTCAGCCTGTTACTTGTCCGCCATCTTTACTCCTTTCCCACTACTCTTATTTTTGACATTCATTTGCATGATAAATGTTTCTTTGTTCCCTCACTTTCAATCTTCAAGTGTCTTCAAATCTAAAATGTGTCTCTTTTAGGCAGCATATAGATAAGTCTTGTTTTTCTAATCCATTCTGTAACCCTATGTCTTTTGGTTGGAGCATTCAGTCCATTTACATTCAAAGTATTTAATGATAGATGTGTATTTATTGCCATTTTATTACTTGTTTTGTGATTATTCCTGAAGGATTTCTCTGATATTTTCTTGTCTTTCTCTTCCATCGTTTGCTAGTTTTCTTTAGTGATATATTTGGATAGCTTTCTTTATTCTTTACATAGCTATTTGTGGTTTGTGATACATGGCTTTCATTAAGCTTATATGTAACTTCTACAAAGCACAGACTGTATTAGGTTGATGGTCACCTAAGTTTGAACCCATTCTTTTTTCCTCTCTGCCCCATGTTTTAGGTATATGTTATTCTATTTTATATTTTTTTTAGTTCTTTGATTGATTCTTCACGATTCCTCATTTTTAGTGCTTTTGTGTTTCTTGCCTCCGTACTATCATTTTTGGTCTCTCTTTTCCCCTCAAATTGTCCTTATTATTATTTCTTGCATGGCCAGTTTCATGGATATGAACTCTTTATTTTTTGTTTGTCTGGGAAACTCTATCTCTCATGTTCTGAATGATGGTCCTGCTTGTTAGAATATCCCTGGCTATAGATTTTTCCCATTTGACACATTGAATATATCATGACATTCCTTTCTGGCTTGGAAAGTTCCTGCTGAAAAATCTGCTGC
The DNA here is from genome assembly GCF_022355385.1 of Mustela nigripes. Taxonomy (NCBI): domain Eukaryota; kingdom Metazoa; phylum Chordata; class Mammalia; order Carnivora; family Mustelidae; genus Mustela; species Mustela nigripes. Next base: position 12,884 of record NW_026740122.1, on the reverse strand, counting down.
TAGTCTTTTAGAGTTTCTATTATATGTAACTGTCTTCTTTTGTCTTACTGCTTTTAAAATTTTTTCTTCTCATTATATTTTGCAAATTTAATTACAGTATGTCTTCTTGGTCTGTTTTTGTTGGTTTCCTTGGTAGTTTTCTGTGTCTCCTGGATTTGGATATCTGTCTCCTTCCCCAGATTAAGGAAATTTTTTTTATTATTTCTTCAAATCTATTCCCTGCTCCACTTTTTCTTTTCTTCTTATGTAAATCCTATAATACTAACGTTATTAAATTTTTTTTTTCTGGTAGCAAAGGAGATTTTTTTAAAAAATTCACTTATTATTTTTTTTAATTTCAGTGTTCCAGAATTCATTGTTTTTGCACCACACCCAGTGTTCCATGCAATATGTGCCCTCCACAATATGTGCCCTCCATAATACCCACCACCAGGTCACCCAGCCTCTCACCTCCCACCCCCCCAAAACCCTCAGTTTGTTTCTCAGAGGCCACAGTCTCTCATGGTTTGTCTCCCCCTCCAATTTCTCCCAACTCCCTTCTCCTCTCCATCACCCCATGACCTCTGTGTTATTCCTTATGATCCACAAATAAGTGAAACCATATGATAATTGACTCTCTCTGCTTGACCTATTTCACTCAGCATAATCTCTTCCAGTCCCATCCATGTTGATACAAAAGTTGGGTATTCATCCTTTCTGATGGAGGCATAATACTCCATAGTACATATGGACTATATCTTTATCCATTCGTCCGTTTGAAGGGCATCTTGGTTCTTTCCACAGTTTGGCGACTGTGGCCATTGCTGCTATGAACATTTGGGTACAGATGGCTCTTCTTTTCACTACATCTGTACCTTTAGGGTAAATACCCAATAGTACAATTGCAGGGTCATAGGGAAGCTCTATTTTTATTTCTTAAGCAATCTCCACGCTATTTTCCAAAGTTGCTGCACCAACTTGCATTCCCACCAACAGTGTAAGAGGGTTCCCCTTTCTCCACATACTCTCCAATACATGTTGTTTACTGTCTTGTTAATTTTGGCCATTCTAACTGTTGTAAGGTGGTATCTTAGTGTGGTTTTGATTTGAATCTCCCTGATGGCTAATGATGATGAATATTTTTTTCATGTGTCTGTTAGCCCTTTGTATGTCTTCTTTGGACAAGTTCAAGTCTCTGCCCATTTTTTTGATGTGATTATCTGTTTAGTGTGTGCTGAGTTTGAGGAGTTCTTTATAGATCTTGGATATCAGCCCTTTGTCTGTACCATCATTTGCGAATATCTTCTCCCATTCCATGTGTTGCCTCTTTGTTTTGTTGATTGTTTCCTTTGTTGTGCAGAAGCTCTTTATCTTGATGAAGTCCCAAAAGTTCATTTTCGCTTCTGTTTCCTTTGTCTTTGGATACATATCTTGAAAGAAGTTGCTGTGGCTGATGTACAAGAGGTTACTGCTTGTGTTCTCCTCTAACATTCTGATGGATTCCTGCCTCACATTGAGGTCTTTCATCCATTTCGAATTTATCTTTGTGTATGGTGTAAGAGAATGGCCGAGTTTCATTCTTCAACACATAGCTGTCCAACTTTTCCAGCACTATTTATTGAAGAGACTGTCTTTTTTTCCCAATGTATATTTTTTCCTGCTTTGTTGAAGATTTTTTGACCATAGAGTTGAGGGTCCATATCTGGGCTCTCTCCTCTGTTCCACTGGTCTATGTGTCTGTTTTTATGCCAATACCATGCTGTCTTGGTGATCACAGCTTTGTAGTAAAGCTTAAAATCAGGCGACGTGATGACCCCAGTTTTGTTTTTCTTTTTCAACATTTCCTTAGCAATTCAGGGTCTCTTCTGGTTCCATACAAATTTTAGGATTGTTTGCTCTAGCTCTTTGAAAAATGCTGGTGGAATTTTGATCGGGATGACATTGAAAGTATAGATTGCTCTGGGCAGTATAGACATTTTAACAATGTTTATTCTTCTGATCCATGAGCATGGAATGGTCTTCTATCTTTTTGTGTTTTCTCAATTTCTTTCATGAGTACTGTTCTTGAGTACAGTTCCTTGAGTACAGATCCTTTACCTCTTTGGTTAGGTTTATTCCCAGGTATCTTATGGTTCTTGGTGCTACAGTAAATGGAATTAATTCTCTCATTTTCCTTTCTGTATTTTCATTGTTAGTGTATAAGAAAGCAACTGATTTCTGTACATTGATTTTTGTATCCTGCCACATTACTGAATTGCTGTATGAGTTCTAGTAGTTTGGGGGTGGAGTCTTTTGGGCTTTCCAATTAAAGTATCATGTTATCTGTGAAGAGAGAGAATTCATTACCAATTTGGATACCTTTTATTTCATTTGATGTAGTCACTGAGTTGTCTTACTGCATTCTCATTTTGCATACTTCTTTTTGCTCTCTTTCATTCAGATTATTTAATTTTCATTACTCTATCTTTAATCACTACTTCATTCCTATGCTACTTCCATCCTGTTGTCCATTCCATCAAGAATATTTTTTATTTTGTTCATTGAACCCTTTATCTCTGCTTTGTTATTCCTTATCTAGGTGTTAATGGTCTCACTGATGTCTTCACCTATTTTCTCAATTCTGAGGATTATGCTTATGATCACTCCTTTGAATTCTCCATCAGGCATGTTACTTATACCTGTTTCATTTAGACCTCTAACCATAGCTTTGTCCTGGTCTTCATATGGGACAAATTCCTCTGTCTTTTCGTTTTCTATAAGTCTCTGTGTCTGCCTCCCTGGTAGGAAAGTCCACTATGTCTCTTACTCTTAAGGGTAATGGCTTTATGGAGAAGTCCTGTAGTGCCCTCCAGTTTAGTGTCCTCTGTTCACCTGTGCCTGATGTTTCTAGGAGTGTCACCTGTGTATGCTGTCTGTGCTCTTCTGTCGTGTCCTGGACATTTTATCTTTCAGGTCAATTGTCTGCAGAGCCTCTCATTGTGTGTTGTGGACAGTGTTTGGTCTCTGGCATGAATGTGGTTCATTTTAAGTTCATTTAAGTAGGTGTGTTCTGGTCTACTTGTGAAATGAGACCTGTCATCACTGACATTAGAACCAAGAACTTCCAAAACTCTCTGGTCAGAAGACATGGTGTGGGTAGACATTTGGGCCAGTATTCTGGGAGAAGGGTCCTACTACACTGAGACTGAGGCAATTATGACTGGAAGAGCAGTTCCACTGGTGTGTGGGTGCATGGGGCTTGGTGTCAGCAAGTTAGGTATAGAGGGTCCATGATGCACTTGTTCCCACAGGTGCTTCTGTGCTTATACCAGAAGGGTGGGGTAAGATGGCACCTGCCAGTTTCTTTGTTCCAGGAGGGGAGTCTCTCCATGAACACTATCTCTCTGGAACACACTCAAAGACAAGAAACTAATCTCTTCACTTGGTTCTCCAGATGCTCCTCAGATCATTGTTTCCATGTTGTACATCCTTGGGCTGTTTGGCCAAACTTCTCTTGAAGAGCAGCCCAATGTCCTCTGAGTTCTCCTAGAGCCAAGCACACTGACTTTTAAAACTCCAGGCTTTAAGCCTATAGGTTGCAAGAACTCATGATATTCAAGCCCTCTCATTTGCCAAGCCAACTGCTATGGAGATTTTTTGCCCTGTGCACTCCCCTGTGTGCTAGTTTGTCTCTCACCTCTTTTTTTTAATTTATTTTTTATTTATTTTCAGCATAACAGTATTCATTATATTTGCACCACACCCAGTGCTCCATGCAATCTGTGCCCTCTATAATACCCATCACCTGGTACCCCGACTTCCCAGCCCCTGCCCCTTCAAAACCCTCAGATTGCTTTTCAGAGTCCATAGTCTTGCATGGTTCAGCTCCCCTTCCAATTTCCCCCAAGTACCTTTACCTAACTTCCCATGTCCTCCATGCTATTTGTTATGCTCCACAAATAGTGAAACCATATGATAATTGACTCTCTCTGCTAGACTTATTTCACTCAGCATTATCTCTTCCAGTCCTGTCCATGTTGCTACAAATGTTGGGTATTTGTCTTTTCTGAAGGAGGCATAATACTCCATAGTGTATATGGACCACATCTTCATTATCCATTCATCTGTTGAAGGGCATCCTGGTTCTTTTTTTAAAAAATTAATTAATTTATTTTCATAAAAACAGTATTGATTATTTTTTCACCACCTCTTTCTGCAACTGTGGCTCCCTCCATACTGCGGCAGCCATGATCCATTTCTCTCCCAAATATTGTCTCCCTACTTCCTACGTTCTTTAATGTACCTCTTCTCTACCTTTAGTTGTGGGGTTTGTACTGCCAGTCTTCTGGTTGATTTCTGGGGTCATTGGGATGATTTGATCATTATCTAGTTGTATTCATGGGATGAGATAAAACTAGGGTCCTCCTACTCCACCACCATCTTCCCCTCGCTCAAGTGTAAGTTCAATTGTATTAAAAGCCTGCAAAATTTTTCCAGAGCTACTTTATTATTTTGTATTCCTGCCAGGAATGTATGAAAGTTTCTTGGGCTTTGTACCCTCACCAGCATTTGGTATTGTCAGTTTTTGTTTTGTTTTGTTTTTTTACATTTAAGCCATTCCAGTAAGTGCATAGTTATATCACATTGTAGCTTTAATTTATATCTCCCTAATGGGTATTTCTAATAGTGAGAATATTTCTATGCACTTTCTTTTCAGTAAAATGTCCATTCAAATACTTTGTCCGTTGTTTTGTTTTATTTGTTTTATTATAATTAAGGTTTAAGAGTATATGGTTTTTTAGTTATGATTTGATTGCTTTAATAAATATTTGTTGTATAAATTTTTTTCCCAAAATGCAACTGTTTTTTCATTTTGTTAACAGTGTCTTTTGATAAAGTCCAATTTATCATTTTTTTGGTCTGTGCTTTTTGTGTTCTATCTCAGAAATTGCCTAACCCAAAGTCATAAAGATTTTCTTGTATGTTTTCCCCTTATAGAATGTAGTTTTAAGTACAATTAATTTCCTTTTTTTTTGTAATGTAATGCCAAGATTTATTTATTCATTGCACAAGGGAATCTAATTGTTTGGATCCCATTTTTTGAAAGGACTGTTCTTTCTCCATTAAATTGGCTTGTCTCTTTAGCTAACACCAACTGACTATGTATGTAGATCTGTCTCTGGACTCTCTGTTATGTTCCAGTAACCTATGTATGAGTTCTCTTTGTCAATACCAATGTCTTTATTGCTGTGGCTTTATAGTAAGTCTTCAAATCAGGTGTACTTACCCTTCCTATCTTTTCTGTGATTTGTATAAATTTGTAATCCTTTTTCAAAAAAAGATTGGTGTATTCTATGTTCTCTGATTTCCATATAAATTCTAGTATAGGCTTTCTAATTTTTGTGGTGTATCATGTTGACTGGTTTGTGGATATTGAACCACCCATGCAGCCCAATAATAAAACCCACTTGGTCGTGATGAGTAATTCTTGTAATGTGCTGTTGGATTTGAATTTTTAGCTTTTTTGTTTGAGTATTTTTGCACCCAGACATTCATCAGAGATATTGCCCTGTAATTCTCCTTTTTCATGGGATCTTTGTCTCGTTTTGAAATCAAGGTCACGCTGGCCTTGTAGAATGAGTCTGGAAGTTTTCTTTCCATTTCTGTTTCTTAGACGACTTTGAGAAGGATAGGTTTTAACTCTTCTTTAAATGTCTGGTAGAGTTCCCCTGGGAAGCCATTTGGCTTTGTACTTTTGTTTCTTGGGAGATTTTTGATTACTGATTCTTTTTTTCTTTTTTCCTGATTTTACGTTTGTTCAAATTTTTTATTTCTTGTGTTTCAGTTTTGGTAGTTTGTATGTTTCTAGGAATTTGTCAATTTCTTCCATATTGCCCAGTTCATTAGCATGCAATTTTTCATAATATTCTCTTATGATTATTTGTATTTCTGTGGTGTTGTTTGTTATTGCTCCTCTTTCATTCATGATTTTATTTATTTGGGGGCCTTTCTCTTTTCTTTTTGACAAGTCTAGCCTGAGGTTTATCAATTTTGTTAATTCTTTCAAAGAACCAGCTCTTACTTCCATTGATCTGTTCTACTGGTTTTGTTTTTGTTGTTATTTGTCTCTTTTATTTTTGTTCTAATCTTTATATTATTTCCCTTCTTCTGCTGACTTTGGGTTTCATTTGCTGTTTCTTTTCTTCTTAAGTGTAAGGTTAGTTTTGTATTTGAGACTTCTTTTGCTTCTGGAAGGAAGCCTGTATTGCAATATACTTCCCTCTTAGGTCTGTCTTTGATGCATCCCAAGGGTTGTGGACTGTCATGTTTTTATTTTCATTTACTTCTGTGTATTTTTTAAAAATTTCCTGCCTGGCCCATTCATTGATTAGTAGCATGTTCTTTAACCTCCATGTATTTGTTGTCTTTCCAAATTTTTTTTCTTGTGGTTGACTTCAAGTTTCATAGCATTGTGTTCTGAAAATATGTATGGTATGATCTCTATCTTTCTGTACTTGTTGAGGGATGCTTTGTGACCCAGTATGTGATCTATTCTGGAGAATGTTCCATCTGCACTCATAAAGAATATGTATTCTGCTGCTTTAGGATGAAGTGCTCTGAACATATCTGTGAAGTCCATCTGGCCCAGTGTGTCAAAGCCATTGTGTGTGTGTGTGTGTGTGTGTGTGTGTGTGTGTGTGTGTGTGTTTATTTTCTGCTTAGATGATCCAACAAGAAAACATAACAATTATAAATATTTATGCACCTAGCATGGGAACACCCAAATACATAAGACAGTTAAAAAAATATATATAAAGGAACTAATCATAGTAATACAGTTACAACAATAGACTATAATACCACACTTACAACAGGGGGCAGAGCATCCAAATAGAAAATAAATAAGGAAACAGTGGCTCTTAATGACACACTGGATCAAATGGACTCAACAGACATATTCAGAACACTGTATCCTAAAACAATGCACCTTATTTTCAAGTATACATGGAACATTCTCCAGAATAGATCACACATTAGGCCACAAAAGAAGACCCAACAAACTCAAAAGACATCAGGGTTATACCATGCATTTTTTCTGACCACAGTGCTTTGAAACTAGAAATTAACCACAAGAAAAAGTATGAAAGGACCACAAATACACGAAGGTTTAAATAATATGCTACTAAACAATGAATGGGTTAACCATGAAATCGAAGAAGAAATCAAAAAGTACCTGGAAATAAATGAAAATGAAGATACAGTAGTCTAAAACCTTTGGAATACACCAAAAGCTGTTCTAGGAGGGAAGATTTCAACCATACAGACCAACATCAAGAAACAGAAAAATCTCAAATAAACAACCTAAACTTACACATAAAGGAGCTAAAAAAAAAAGAGAACAACAAACAAAACCAAAAATCAGCAGAAGGAAGAAAACAATAAAGATTAGAACAGTAATAAATAATATGGAAACCAAAAACAAAAAAATACAGTACTGTGGATCAATGAAACCAGAGCCCTTTCTTTGAAATGATCAACAAAATTTGTCAATTTTAGCCAGATTCACAAAAAAGGAAGTAAGATTCAAATAAACAAAACCACAGATGAAGGAGGAGAAATAACAACAACCAACACCACAGAAATACAAACAATTATAAGAGATTATGAAAACCTATATGCCAGGTGCATTCGGCCTCAGCAGCTTTCAGCTCTCCAGTTCTAGACTATTATTTGGTAACCCAGAATCTAACCCATTTTCTTCAAGACTTTATTCTCATACAAAACATTCCAATTCAGAGAACAACTCTTCATGCACTCTATTCAATACAACACTGTGTCTTCACATTTTCCTTCCCTCCTTACTTCATCATAGCAGTTCATTCATGAGTGCACTATCTTCACACCCATTCAGAAAAAAACCCTCTCCTTTTTCTTTCAGAGACCTTCCTGCTCTCCAAGGACCTTGCTGCCAAAATCTATATTGAGCTCACTGAACACAAGGTCCCCATGCAAAACTATACTAACCTTTGGGCATGCCATCAGTCTTCTGATGGTGAGCCAGGAAATGGTCTGTTGCCTTAAATGAAACTTTCATTGCTTGTGAAGAATTAGCAGAGACATAGTCAAACAAATAAACCAGTAAATGAGACATAAATTTAAAAATATATTTTAAATATAAATTTAAATACAAATATAAGTTAATATGCAAATATTATGTATTATATAAAATTATATATAAGTATTATTATATATTAATATATAAATAAATAAAAATTAAATATATATTTTGAATAATATACTAAAATAGTTAATATTTCAGTTACAACCAAAATACTTGAGCAAATGCCTTGGGCTGTCACTGACATATTTTTCTGGCTTCTCCCAACAGGTTGTGTTGATACACTCTTCCAGGAATAACTTACAGAGCTCTGCTGCCTGGATATGGGACTCATCAAATTATATCAAATTCAAATTTAATTAGGTGAAGTATAGAACATTTCAGTCACCAGTCAAACTAAGGTTGAATTATTATAGAGTTTGACTCTATTTTTTATCAGAGCACGCAGAGGATTTTGATAAAGCCTTCTTTTTTATTTTATTTTAATTCCACTATAGTTAAAATACAGTGTTATGTTAGTTTCAGGCATACAATATAGTGATTCAACAATTCCATACATCACTCAGTTCTCATCACTAGTGCCCTCCTCAATCTCCTTTTTCACCTATCTCCCTACCCATGTCCCCTCTGGTAACCATCAGTTTATTCTCCATAATTAAGAGTCTGTTTCATGGTTATCTCTCTCTCTCCTTCTTTTCTTTTTCCCTTTGTTCATTTGTTTTATTTCTTAAATTCCACATAGAAGTGAAATCATACGGTATTTCTTTCTCTGACTTATTTTGCTTAGCATTATACTCTCTAGCCTCATCTATGTCATTGAAAATGACAAGATTTCATTATTTTAAATAGCTGAATAATATGTAACACTTCTTTATTCATTCATCTATTTTTTTATGATTTATTTACTTTAAAGAGATAGTTAGTGGGTGCAGGGGCAGACGGAGAGAATCCTCAAGCAGACTCCCTGCTGGATGTGGAGCTTGATGTGGGGCTCAATATCGTGACCCATGAGATCATGACCTGAGCCAAAACCAAGCCAGATGCTTAACTGAATGAGCCACACAGGTGTCCTCATCCATTCTTCTATTGGTGAGCTGCTTCCATAGTTTGAATACTGTAACTTATGCTGTAATAAACAAAATGGTTCATGTATCCTTTTGAATTAGTGTTTATTTGTTTTGGGTAAATATCCAGTAGTGTGATTACTAGATCATTGGGTAATTTTATTTTTAACTTTTTGAGAAATCTCCATACCCTTTTCCACAGTGGCTGCACCAGTTTGAAGTTCACCAACAGTGCACAAAGCTTCCTTTTTGCTCCATATCCTCACCAACACTTGTTTCTTGTGTTGTTTATTTTAGCCCTTCTGACAGTTGTAAATAATGTTTCATTGTGGTTTTGATGTACATTTCCCTGATCATGACTGATGTCGAACACCCTTTCATGTGTCTGTTGGCTATCTGGATGTCTTCTTTGGAGAAGTGTCTGTTAGTGTCTTTTGCCCATTTTTAAAAAATAGTTATCTGATTTATTTATTTTCTCCTCAGCTAGCTCTTTTCTTTTTTTCTTTTTATTATGGTAAGTTAGTCACCATATAGTACATCATTAGTTTTTGATGCAGGATTCAATGATTCATTAGTTGTGTATAACACCCAGTGCTCATCACAACATGTGCCCTCTTTAATACCCATCACCCAGCTACTCCATACTCCTACTCCCCTCCCCTCTGAAATGTTTGTTTCCTGGAGTCCAGAGTCTCTTATGGTTTGTCTTCCTCCATACCGTCAGTTCTTCCTTCCTTCCTCTATTGTCCTCCATTCTATTCCTTATGTTCCATATATGAATGAAACCATATGATAATTGTCTTTCTCTGCTTGACTTATTTCACTTAGCATAATCTCTTCTGATCCTGTCCATGTCAATGCAAATGGTAGGTATTCATCCTTTCTGATAGCTGAGTAATATTCCATTGTATATATGAACCACATCTTCTTTATCCATTCCATATCCACCTTTTGAGGGACATCTTGGCTCCTTCCACAATTTGGCTATCATGGACATTGCTGCTATGAACACTGGGGGGCATGTGCCCCTTCTTTTCACTATGTCGGTATCTTTGTGGTAAATATTTAGCAGTGCAATTGCTGGGTTTTAGGGTAGCTCTATTTTTAACTTTTTGAGGAACAGCCATACTGTTTTCCAAAGAGGCTGTACCAGCTCTTTTGTCCAGTTTTTAATTAAATTATTTGATTTTGGGTCTTGAGTGGTATCAGTTCTTTATATATTTGGTTACTAGCCCTTTTATCAGGTATGTCATTTGCAAATATCTCCTCCCATTCCATAGATTGCCTTTTAGTTTTGTCGATTGTTTCCTTCACTGTGCTAAAGCTTTTTAGTTTGATGTAGCCCATTTTTGATGTTTAAATATAAACAACTTTCAGCCCCATCACTACATTTTACACTTTTTATCCCATACCTGAGCAAACCAATAAGAAAACATAAGCTTTCTCTTCCTTGGCCTTGTGAAAACCTAAAATCACAAAAACCCTAGTTCATGCTCAGATACCTTTCCCTATACCTCATGTCTCAGACACAATAAAAGCTAAAATCATACCTTTGCTTTGCTCTTGTTACCCTGAATGGCATGTAGCAGACCTGCTCTTAAAAGAAAATCCCACAGTGTGATAAACTTTTTATTTTTTAATTTTTTTTCAGGATGTACATCTATCTATCTATCTATTTATTTATTAAATTTTATTTTTCCAGTGTTTCAAGATTCATTGTTTATGCACGACGTGATAAACTTTTTTTATAATTTTTTTTGCATGAGGTACTATCAGTGTTGACATCTAAATTATAAAACTTCCTCGATGTCCATTCCATACTCTACACAGTGACCATAAAACAAATTGAATTTTCTTTAATGAGCCAATTTGGAAAAACAAAAGATGTAAATAGGAAAGTTAATTCCACTCATCTTTATTGATATGACTCCTGTGTTTAGTATCATTCTTATTATATTATCTAGTTATAAATTGAGAAATAATTAATATACCATAAAATTCACCCTTTAAGATTATACAATGACTTTTAGTTTATCAAGTTGTACAACCATCACCACTATTTAATTACAGAACATTTTTATCACTCTAAATAGAAGCCCCATACCCATTAGCAGTCACTCCTCATGACGTCCAAAAGCCCTCCTCACAGGTGCTAGAAAAACCCTAATATACTTTATATATAGATTTTTCTATTCTGGACACTTGAAATAAAGGAAACCATACAATATGAGGTCTTTTCCTGACTAGCTTCTTTTATGTAGTATGATGTCTTCAAAATTTATTCATATTGTAGCATATATGAGTACTTCATTCCTTTTTATGGCTGAATAATACTCCATTGAATAGATATGCCACCTTTTGTTTATCCACTTAAGAATTAATAAACATTTGAATTTTGGGGGTATTGTAAATAATGTCACTGTGAACATTTCAGTTTTTTTTTCTCAGATGTACATTTCCAGTTTTCTTGGGCATATATCAAAGCATAGAATTCCTAGGTTATATGAGGGAAATCTACGTTAAACTTCTTGAAGAACTGCCAAAATGTTTTCTAGAGTATCTGTACACTCTTAAAAATTCACCAATGATAGATGTTTCAATTTTACCTCATCTTTACCCAAATATATTATTGTTCTTATGCCAATGTTACTATATTATACAGTCTTAATTTATATAGCTTTCTATCAAGTTTAACTTTGGAAAGTGTGAGTCCTCCAACATTGTTATTTTTCAGTACTATTTTGCTATTCTGGGTCCCTTGAATTTCATTAGGAATTTTAGTACTAGACTGAAATTTCTGCAAAAATGCCAACCTGGACTTAGACAGCAATTGCACCAATCTGTAGATCAATTGGGGTTGTACTGACATTTTTACCATATCGAGTATTTTGAATATAAGCCTGCAATTATCTTTGTATTTATTTAGATATTTTAAAATTTCTTTAGCAATAGTTTGTAGTTTTCAGTGTATAAATCTTATACTTCTTTGGTTAAATATATTCTTACAAGCTTTTTTTAGATTTCTTTTTTTAATTTTTAAATTTTTATAAACATATATATTTATCCACAGGGGTACAGCTCTGTGAATCACCAGGTTTACACACTTCACAGCACTCACCAAAGCACATACCCTCCCCAATGTCCATAATCCCACCCCCTTCTCCCAATCGCCCTCCCCCCAGCAACCCTCAGTTTGTTTTGTGAAATTAAGAGTCACTTATGGTTTGTCTCCCTCCCAATCCCATCTTGTTTCATTTATTCTTCTCCTACCCACTTAAGCCCCCT
>NW_026740122.1:0-358 GCF_022355385.1 Mustela nigripes | reverse complement strand
CTTCTCCCAATCGCCCTCCCCCCAGCAACCCTCAGTTTGTTTTGTGAAATTAAGAGTCACTTATGGTTTGTCTCCCTCCCAATCCCATCTTGTTTCATTTATTCTTCTCCTACCCACTTAAGCCCCCATGATGCATAACCACTTCCTCATATCAGGGAGATCATATGATAGTTGTCTTTCTCCGCTTGACTTATTTCGCTAAACATGATACGCTCCAGTTCCATCCCCATTGTCACAAATGGCAAGATTTCATTTCTTTTGATGGGTGCATAGTATTCCATTGTGTATATATACCACCTCTTCTTTATCCATTCATCTGTTGATGGACATCTAGGTTCTTTCCATAGTTTGGCACGTG
>NW_026740121.1:0-13917 GCF_022355385.1 Mustela nigripes | reverse complement strand
AGCCCAATGTGGGACTCTATCTCAGGACCCTGGGATCACGACCTGAGCCAAAGGCAAAGGCTTAACTGACTGAGCCACCCAGTTGTCCAGGCATAGTGTTTAAATTCACTATTTTCTTATTGATTTTCTGTCTGGATGATCTATCCATAGGTAAGAGTGGGGTATTATTGTCCCCAGATATTATTGTATTGCTATTTATTTCTCCTTTTTGTTTTGTTAGTATTTGTTTTATATATTTACGTGGCTCAATATTAGGTACATGATATTTACAATTACTGTATTGATGAATTGATGACACTTTTCTTATTGTATAAGGACCTTCTTTGACTCCTTTGGTGATTTTTAGCTTATATAAACCCTATTTTGTCTGTTATAGTTATTGCCACCCTTGTTTTCTTTTGTTATCATTAGCTTGGAATATCTTTTTCCATCCCTTTACTGTCTGCCCATGTGTGTCCTTAAAGCTAAAGTGATTCTTTCATATGCAACATATTGTTGGATCTTGTGTTTTTCATTTGTTTTTTTAATCTATTCTAGCCTTTCTATGTCTTCCAACTGATGATTCAATTCACTTACAGTTAAAGTAATTATGGATAGGTAAGGACTTAACTATTGCCTTTCATTCATTTTATATTTCATGATTTATTTAAATTTTAGTTAATATATAGTGTAATATTAGTTTCAGCAGTAGAATTTAGTAATTCACCATTTACATATAACAGTCAATGCTCATCACAAGTGACCTCCTAATAATTATTACTGACTTAGCTCATTCCCCTGCCCATCTCCCCTCCTGAAACAGTTTGTTACTTATAGTTAAATGTATTATGGTTTCCCTTCCCCTCCCTTGAAAAAAATTTTTTTTCTTTCCCCAGTGTTTATCTGTTTTGTTTCTCTTTTGTAGATGCTCTGCTCTTTATTTCCTGTCTTGTTCTCTTTGTTTGTAATCTGATGACTTTTTGTGGCAGTATTTTTTAACTTCTTTATCAAAATCTTTTGTGTATCTACTACATATTTTTTTAAATTTACCATTAAGCTTATATAAAATACGTTAGTTATAACATTCCGTTTTATGTTGAAAACAACTGAACTTCAATAGTGTACAGAAAATTTATACTTCTCTTATAACAATAGGTTATTGATGTTTTTACATTTTAGATCATTTTATATTGTACTTTCAATAACAAATGATTACAGTTATAGTTATTTTTAATAGGCTTGTTTTTTTAACTTTTAAACTAGACTAGTAAATGATTTACATATCACCATTAAAACATTAGAGAATCTGGTTTTGACTATACATTTAACTTTCGCAATAAATAAGGAGCCATCCATGCATCCATGTTGCCATCTTGATGACATCACCATCCCCAAATCTCCAGTAAGTGTTACTTTTTATTTATCTTTTTTTTAAAGATTTTTATTTGTTTATTTGACAGAGAGAGAGAGGGCTCAAGTTGGCAGAGTGGCAGGCAGAGGAAGATCGAGAGGCAGGCTTATTACCCAGCAGTGAGCCCGATGCAGGTCTTAATCCCAGGACCCTGGGATCATGACCTGAGCGAAAGGCAGCTGCTTAACCGATTGAGTCACCCAGGGAGCCCTAAATTTTACTTTAGTTAATATATGACTATTTTTTATTTCTACTAATAGACATAGCAATTTTATTGCTTTTAATATTAAGGTCTTCTCCTTAACATCATCAATTTTATAAGTGTTGTTTACATTTGTGGTGGTAAGAATGTAATTCATGTATGTGGTGGTATGTAAGTAATTCAAATATGAATTTTAAACTCTAGATCATATGCTCCATTGTGGCAGATATTTGTCTTATTCATCACACCAACAAAAAATTAGTACTAAATAGGTCTTTGTTGATTGACTGAATGAATTAAGTGTTCTGACACTAGAATAGCTGACCAAACCAGAGATAAAGGAGAAAATATAATGATTGTCAAATGGGTGAACCTGAGATGAAAAGACACTTTTAGCTTAGTTAGTTTGATATACACTCTGGATAACATTCCAATTTTGCATGGATTTTTGGAAAGCAAACAACTCCTCTCCTAAATAATAAATTTATTAATTGCCTTCCTTATGAGTCCTGACAGCAGTCAGCTTTGTGGGTTTCTGATTCCATTCCAAGAGGTTGAATGTCTGTTTGATTTATGTAATAGGCAACAGTGTCATGAGGAAAGACTTGTAGGATAAAATTTCTTCAAGACGGGAACACAGATGGCTGCCTATGGACTGTGAGGTGGGTGTTAATGAAAATGCATTGAGCAGTAAGGGAAGGGCAGCTCACAACCATAGGAAAGGTGCCCTGTGTTTTTGTTTTATTTTGTTTTGTTTTACAAACAGATACCATTTCCCCTCTCCATGGAAATTTTCAAATTTACTTTACTCTAACAACCACAAATACTTAGGACATTATGAACACAATATAGGCATTAAAGGATAAAAATAAACAAAAATTTAAGTAAATGTTAAGTGTTTTTCATTATTTCAGCCATGTTTTTCTATGCTTAACTGCTCAAAGAAATTACACATGTTTCTAAATATTATACCAGGCTGTTAAACTAATGCAAAGGGTTTTATGGAATTTTCACGATCTCGATTTTCTACATTGGCTGTCACTCCTGAAAATTCTCAGTTTATAAATGTGCATATATTTACTATAATAATATTCACTGGTTATTTACCTGGTTTATTACTGTATTTTGATCCTTTCTAATTGTTCACTTTCTTCCATGTTTCCTCCTTATTTCTACAAATGTCAATCCATCACATGTTATGTAAAGTGAAACAAAGAGGAACAGCTGTTAGTAGAAAGGATTAATAGGTGCTTTGATGTTACTCTGTGAGATATTAAGTACTAGGCAAGGTATTTCCATATCATCATTTTAATATATTTCAGGAATACAGCATAGTTGTTATGCTTTAATTAAACCTTCATTAAATCTTTATATATATATTTTTTCCTAACTCACAAGTCCGCCCTTCATGTCCCATTCAAAACCCACTCATTTTATGGAATAATTGTTTTATCATCCCAGTACAATCTTCATTTAACTTATTGCTCTGGTGTGCTCATTTGGCAGCACATATATTAACTTATAGTTCTGGGTATACAAAAAAAATAGGAATGGAATATTTTGTAATATGATATTTTGTCCTTTCTACACTACAGAGTCTGTGTAAACTTTCTTTCCTAAGGAGGATTTCCAAATTGAAGAAAAACAAATAGAAAAAAAGAAAATGTTCTCAGTCCTTTCTTGTAGTTTAATTTGCAGGAACCACAAAGGCAAAGACATTCAAATGTTTTTTCCTTATTTTTTAAAATTAATTTTAAATTTTTTATTGGATTATGCTCCCTTAAACTCATCTGATACCATGAATAGAAAATCAAAGCAATCCACCTAACCTTCTTTCATGATGTTGCCTTTAAACATGTTGCCTTTAAAAATTTTAGTCTCATCTGTAGAGTAGATGAACCTTGACTCAAAAGTGTCATCATAGACTGTGGTGACACTTGTCTTTCCACCCACCCGCTGTTCCTGCCATGGCAGGCTCTCCTGCTTCACGACCCATTCCCAACAACAAGGCCAATGGCTCCTTCTCTTCTCCCAGGGCGGTGTTGCTGCGCCTTTCCCAGACATGCTCCTGGGGAGCACAGTGACAGACGTGTCCCTTAAGGCTGTTTCCACAGGCGCAACCACGCTTCTCTCTCAGGCAGAGGGGATGACCGGGCTAAGAGGATTTAGCTCCATACGGGTTTCTCCCACCATGCTTCAGAGACTATGTTCAGGCCAGCAGCATCAGCATCCCACAGAACTGACACGGATTTCCCAACGAATGCTCTGCTTTCCCAGAGGGGATGCACGTACAAAGAGGCTTTTGCTCTATGCGGGTTTCTCCCACCGTGCTGTGAATACTAGGTTAAGGAAAGCAGCAACAGCATCCCACAGAACTGACTCTGATTTCCCAGTGCCTGCTCTGCTTTCGCAGAGGTTTTGGGCTTGGCGCGAACTGCACTTCGCCTCTGCTTCCTCAGCAAGGCTTTGGGCGTTAGATCTGTAGCTTAAGAGCTGCGGGAGAGCTGGTGCCTCTTGGGCCTTGTTTTTCTGGGCTCCATGTTCCCGCCCTGGGTTCACACTGCCAGGCCAAACTAAGCAGAGCCACAACCCTGCAGCAGCATGTGTGGCATAGGATTGCACTCTCTGCACACTACCATCTTCAGATGACTTGGCCTTTTGCTCTGGCGCGCAGGCAGACTCGGGGACTAGGCCAGTGCCTTCCCCACAGGAAAGGAGAGGCGACAGGATCTCTGAACACAGCCCATGCACTGGGATGGGGAGCTGTGGGGGACTGTCCCCCACTCCTTCCCCGGAAACCCCTTGCCTCCGCGAACGCTACCACATCTTGGAGGAAGAAGGCCTCTGACTACCTGTTTCTCCAGGGAGCTGTTTCTGTGAGTTCCGGGTACTGCGCCTGGTGGCAAATCCAAGTCTGCCCTAGGGACAGGTGGCCAAGGAGATGCTGTCCCCTTGGGACCAGAGGCACAGGACAGGCCTGCCTTCTGCCCAGACTCCTTCCTCAGAGAGGATTAGGTGCTCCTGCCCTAGTCGTCCCCTCATGTCTCCTTAGCAGCCAGGCTTCATTTTATCTGCACTGGGAGTGGGTGACACTTGTCTTTCCACCTGCCTGCTGTTCCTGCCATGGCAGGCTCTCCTGCTTCACCACCGTTTCCCGACAGCAAAGCCAACGGCTCCATCACTTCTCCAGGGGAAGAAGTGCTGCGCCTTATGCAGACATGGTCCTGGGGAGCGCGGTAACAGACGTGTCCCTTTCCTTAAGGCTGTTTCGACAGGCGCTCTCTAAGGCAGGGGGGATGCCCGTGCAAAGAGGATTTCGCTCAATGCGGGTTTATTACAACGAGCTGTGGAGACTAGCTAAGGCAGCAGCAACAGCATTCCACAGACCCGACTCTGATTTCCCAAAGAATGCTGTGCTTTCCAAGAGGGGATGTACGATTAAAGAGGCTTTCGCTCTATGCGGGTTTCTCCCACCCTGCTGCGAATACTAGGCTAAGGCAAGGAGCAAGAGCAGCCCAAAGAACCGACTCTGATATGCTTTGGCAGAGATTTTCAGCTAGGCGCGAACCGCACTCCGCTGCCGCTTCCTCAGCAAGGCTATTGGCGTTCGCTCTGTCGCATCAGGGAAGAAAAGCTGCGGGAGAGCTTGGGCTTTGTTTTCCCGGACTCCATGTTAGCACCTCGGTTCACACTGCCAAGCTGAACTAAGACACCGTCACAACCCTGCAGAATCGTGTGCGCTCTAAGATGGCATTCTATGCCCACTAGATCACCTGGCATAGGCAAAGCTTGGCCTTTTGCTCTGGCGCGCAGGCAGACTCGGGGACAAAGCCAGTGCCTTCCCCACAGTAGAGGAGAGGTGTCACGATCCCTGCACACCGCCCGCGCACTGGGATGGGAAGCTGTGGGTGACTGTCCCCAATCCTTGCCTGGACAAACCGTGCCTTCGCGAACGCTTCCACATCCTGGAGGAAGACGGAATCTGACTGCCAGTTCTTTCAGGGAGCTGTTTTTGCGAGTTCAGGGTAGGTGCCTGGGGGCAAGCCGATGTCTCCCCCAGGGGCTGATGTCTCCTTGGGCCCAGAGGCTTAGGACAGGCATGCTTTCTGCCCAGACTCCTTCCTCAGAGTGGAGCCCTTTCCCCTGCCCTAATCTTCCCCTCGTGTGTCCTTATCAGCCAGGCTTCCTTCGCTCTGCCGTGACAGAGGAGTCCCTTTCCTTAAGGATCTTTCCACAAGCGTAACCACGCTTTTCTCACAGGCAGAGGGGATGCTAGGGCAAAGAGAATTTCGCTCCATTCGGGTATCTTCCACCGTGCTGTGGAGACTAGCTCAGGCAAGCAGTAGCAGCATCCCCAAACCCAACTCTGATTTCCCAACGAATGCTGTGCTTTCCCAGAGGAGATGCCTGGAAAAAGAGCCATTCGCTGTACGCGGGTTTCTCCCACTGTGAGATTGGGCTCAGGCAACGAGCAGCAACCCACAGTACCGACTCTGATTTCTCAGCGAATGCTGTGCTTTCACAGAGGCTTTGGGCTTGGAGCGAACCGCACTTCACCGCTGCTTCCTCAGCAAGGCTTCCTTGGCGTCAGGGAAGAAGAGCAGCGGGAGAGCTTGTCCCTCTTGGGACTTGCTTTCCCGCGCTCCATGTTCGCGCCCTGAGTTCACCCTGCCAAGCAGAACTAAGCAGACACAGCCACAAACCTGCAGCCGCGTGCGTGGCCTAGGATGGCACTCTATGCACACTAACATCTCCCAGTGTTGGCAACACTTGGCCTTTTGCACAGGCCCTCAGGCGTACTCGCGGACAAGGCCAGTGCCTTCCACACAGGAGAGGAGAGGCGACAGGATCCCTGAACACCGCCCGTTCACTGGATTGGGGAGCTTTGGGGGATTGTCGCCACTCCGTCCCCGGCACACCCCCAGCCACCGACAACACTGCCACATCTTGGAGGAAGATGGCATCAGACAGCCCGTTTCTCGAGGGAGCTCTTTCTTCGAGTTCAAGGTAAGGTGCCTGGTAGCAAGCCCAAGTCTGCCCTACAGACAGTGGGCCAAGGAGATGCTGTCCCGTTGGGACCAGAGGCACAGGACAGATCTGCCTTCTGCCCATACGCTCCTCGGAGTGGCACACGCGCCCCTGAGATAGTCGTCCCCTCATGTCTCATTAGCAGCCAGGCTTCCATCTCTCCGCATGGGAGCGGGTGACACTATTCTTGCGACCGGCCTGCTGTTCCTGCCATGGCAGGCTACACTGCTTGCCAACCTTTTACTGACCCCAAGGCCAACTGCTCCTTCTCTTCTCTGGGGGCGGCGTGCTGCGCCTTCCCCAGACTTGCTCCATGGAAGCTCGGGGACAGACGTGTCGCTTTCTTTAAGGCCCTTTCAGATGCAACCACGTTTCTCTCTCAGGCAGAGGGGATGCTAGGGCGAAGAGAATTTCGCTCCATGCGGGTATCTTCCACCGTGCTGCGGAGACTAGCTCAGGCAAACAGGAGCATCCCACAGACCCGAGTCTGATTTGCCAAAGAATGCTGTGCTTTCCCAGAAGGGATGCCCTAGCAAAGAGGCTTTCGCTCTATGCGGGTTTCTCCCATCGTGCTGCGAATACTAGGCTAAGGCAAGCAGCAACATCAGCCCACAGAACCGACTCTGATTTCCCAGCGACTGCTATGCTTTCCCAGAGGATTTCAGCTTGGCGCTAACCTCACTTCGCTGCTGCTTCCTCAGCAAGGCTTTGGTCGTTCTCTCTGTCGCGGCAGGGAAGAAGAGCCGCGGGAGAGTTGGTGCCTCTTGGGCCTTGCTTTCCGGGCTCCAATTTCGCGCCCAGGGTTCACCTTGTTAAGCCGAACTAAGCAGACACAGTTACAACCTGTAGCAGCGTGTGTGGCCTAGCATGGCACTCTATGACTATTAGCATCTCCTGAGGTAGGAAAGGCTTTGCCTTTTATTCTGGCGCTCAGGCAGATTCGTGGTCTAGACCATTGCCTTCACCACAGGAGACAGGAGGCGACACGTGCTCACAGCACGTGCACTGGGATGGGGAACTGTGGGGGACTGTCTCCACTCCTTCCCTGGCACACCCCCTGCCACCCACATCGCTGCCACATCTTGGTGGAAGACGGCATCGGACTGCCCGTTTCTCCATGGGGTTGTTTCTGCGAGTTCCGGGTATGGCACCTGGTGGCAAGCCCAAGTCTGCCCTTGGGACAGGTGGCCAAAGAGATGCTGTCCCCTTGGGACCAGAGGTACAGGACAGGCCTGCCTTCGGCCCAGACTCCTTCCTCAGAGTGGAGCACGCGCCCCTGCCCTAGTCGTCCCCTCATGTCTCCTTAGCAGCCACGCTTCCATCTCTCCGCACAGGGAGCGGGTGCCAATTCTCTTGCCACCGGCCTGCTGTTCGTGCCACTCAGGCTATCCTGCTTCCCGAGCGTTTCCCAACCCCAAGGCCAACGGCTCCTTCTCTTCTCCGGGGGCGGCATGCTGCGCCTCCGCCACACTTGGCTTCTCTCTCAGGCAGAGGGGATGCTAGGGCAAAGAGAATTTCGCTCCATGCGGGTATCTTCCACCAAGCTGCGGAGACTAGCTCAGGCAAGCAGCAGCAGCATCCCCAAACCCAACTCTGATTTCCCAATGAATGCTGTGCTTCCTCAGAGGAGATGCCCGGACAAAGAGGTTTTCGCTGTATGCGGGTTCCTCCTAATGTGAGACGGGGCTCAGGCAACCAGCAGCCCACATTACCGACTCTGATTTCTCAGCGAATGCTCTGCTTTCACAGAGGCTTTGGGCTTGGAGCGAACCGCACTTCACTGCTGCTTCCTCATCAAGGCTTTGTTCGCGTTTGGGAAGAAGAGGTGCAGGTGAGCTGGTGCCTCTTGGGACTTGCTTTCCCGGGCTCCATGTTCGCGTTCTGGGTTTACCCAACCAGGCCGAACTAAGCAGACACAGCCACAACCCTTCAGTAGCGTGCATAGCCTAGGATGGCACTCTATGCACACTACCATCTCCCGATGTTGGCTTCGCTTGGCCTTTTATTCTGGCGCTCAGGCGGACTCACGGACTAGGCCAGTGCTTTCCCCACAGGAATGGAGAGGTGACAGGATCCCTGCAAACCGCCCGTGCACTGAATAGGGAACTTTGGAGGACTGTCCCCACCCCTTCCCCTTAAACCCCGTGCCTCTCCAAGCTTCCACATCCTGGAGGAAGACGGCATCTGACTCCCCATTATTTCAGGGAGTTGTTTCTGCGAGTTCAGCATAGGTGCCTGGTGGCTAGCGCATGTCTGCCCCAGGGACAGGTGTCCAAGGAGCTGCTGTCTCCTTGGGCCCAGAAACTCAGGACAGGCATGCTTTCTGCCCAGACTCCTTCCTAAGAGTGGAGCACGCGCCCTGCCCTACTCAACCCCTCCTGACTCCTTAGCAGCCAGGATTCCGTCTCTCTGCACAGGGAGCGGGTGCACTTGTATTGCCACCGGCCGCTGTTCCTGGCAGGGCAGGCTCTCCTGCTTCCCTACTGTTTACCGACCACAAGGCTAAGGGCTCCTTCACTTCTCCTGGGGAGGCGTGCTGCGCCTTCCCCAGACGTGCTCCATGGGAGCTCGGTGACAGACGTGTCCCTTTGCTTAAGGCCCTTTCTGATGTGCAACCACGTTTTTCTCTCAGGCAGAGGGGATGCTAGGGCGAAGAGAATTTCACTCCATGCGGGTATCTTCCACTGTGCTGGGGAGACTAACTCAGGCAAGAAGCAGCAGCATCCCCAAACCCAACTCTGATTTCCCAATGAATGCTGTGCTTCCCCAGAGGAGATGCCCGGAGAAAGAGCCTTTCGCTGTATGCAGGTTTCTCCTACTGTGACCTTGGGCTCAGGCAACCAGCAGCAGCCCCCAGTACCGACACTGATTTCTCAGAAAATGCTGTGCTTTCACAGAGGTTTTGGGCTTGGAGCGAACCGCACTTCACCGCTGCTCCCTCAGCAAGGCTTCGTTCAAGTCAGGGAAGAAGAGCTGAAGGAGAGCTGGTGCTTCTTGGGACTTGCTTTACTGGGTTCCATGTTCGCGCCCGGGGTTCACCATGCCAGGTCGAACTAAGCAGACACAGCGACAACACTGCAGCAGCGAGCGTGGCTAGGATGGCACTGTATGCACACTACCATCT
Organism: Mustela nigripes; assembly: GCF_022355385.1. NCBI lineage: Eukaryota > Metazoa > Chordata > Mammalia > Carnivora > Mustelidae > Mustela > Mustela nigripes. The sequence continues at coordinate 4,173 of NW_026740121.1, read as the reverse complement.
TTCGGTATAGGCAACGCTTGGCCTTTTGCTCAGACCCTCAGGCAGACTCGCGGACTAGGCCAGTGCCTTCCCCACAGGAGAGGAGAGGCGACAGGATCCCTGCACACCCCCCGCTCACTGGGATGGGGAGCTGTGGGGGACTCTACCCACTCTTGCCTGGACATCCCGTGCCTTCGCGAACGCTTCCACATTCTGGAGGAAGAGGGCATCTGACTCCCCGTTTTTTCAGGGAGCTGTTTGTGCGATTTCAGGGTAGGCGCCTGGTGGCAAGCCCTTGTCTCCTCCAGGGACAGTTGGCCAAAGCTGCTGTCTACAGCCAAGAGGCTCAGGACAGGCATGCTTTCTGCCCAGAATCCTTCCTAAGTGTGGAGCACTCGCCCTGCTGTACTCATCCCCTCCTGTCTCCTTAGCAGCCAGGCTTCCGTCTCTACACTGGGAGCGGGTGACACTTGTATTGCCACCGGCCATTGTGCCTGCCAGGGCCGGCTCTCCAGCTTCGAAACCGTTTCCAAACCAGATGGCCAATGGCTCCTGCTCTTCTCCATGGGCAGCGTGCTGCACCTTCCACAGACATGCTCCTGGGGAGAGCCATGAAAGATGTGTCCCTTTCCTTAAGGCTCTTTCCACAGGCGCAATCGGGCTTCTCTCTCAGGCAGATGGGATGCCCAGGCCAAGAGGAATTCACTCCATGCGGGTTTATTACACCGTACTGTGGAGACCAGCTCAGGCAAACAGGAGCAGCTCAAGAACCGACTCTCATTTCCCAGAGACTGCTATGCATTCGCAGAGGTTTTCAGCTTGGCTGGAACCGCACTTCGCTGCTGCTTTCTCAACAAGGCTTTGGTCGTTTGCTCTGTCTCGGCAGGGAAGAAGAGCCGTGGGAGAGCTGGTGCCCCTTGGGCCTTGTTTTCCCGGCCTCCTAGTTCCCGCCTGGGGTTCACCTTGCTAAGCTGAACTAAGCAGACACATTCACAACCCTGCAGCAGCTTGCGTGGTCTAGCATGGCACTCAATGGCTATTAGCATCTCCTGGGGTAGGAGCTTTTGCTCCAGCGCTCAGGTAGACTCGGGGTCTAGGCCTGTGCCTTCACCACAGGAGACAGGAGGCGACAGGATCCCTCCACACAGCACGTGCACTGGGATGGGGAACTGTGGGGGACTGTCTCTACTCCTTCCCAGGCACACCCCCTGCCACACACATCACTGACACATCTTGGTGGAAGACGGCCTCTGACTGCCCGTTTCTCCATGGGGTTATTTTTGCGAGTTCTGGGTATGGCACCTGGTGGCAAGCCCAAGTCTGCCCTTGGGACAGGTGGCCAAGGAGATGCTGTGCCCTTGGGACCAGAGGCACAGGACAGGCCTGCCTTCTGCCCAGACTCCTTCCTCAGAGTGGAGCACGCACCCCTGCCCTAGTCGTCCGCTCATGTCTCCTTAGCAGCCAGGGATCTATCTCTCCGCCCAGGGAGCGGGTGACAATTCTCTTGCCACGGTCCTGCTGTTTGTGTCACGGCAGGCTATACTGCTTCCCGAGCATTTCCCGACCCCAAGCCCAACGGCTCCTTCTCTTCTCCGGGGACAATGTGTTGCGCCTTCCCCACACTTGGCTTCTCTCTCAGGCAGAGGGGATGCTAGGGCAAAGAGTATTTTGCTCCATGCGGGTATCTTCCACCGAGCTGCGGAGACTAGCTCAGGCAAGCAGCAGCAGCATACCCAAACCCAACTCTGATTCCCAAGGAACGCTGTGCTTTCCCAGGGGAGATGCCCAGGCAAAGAGGTTTTCGCTGTATGCGGGTTTCTCCCACCGCGAGACTGGGCTCTGGCAAGCAGCAGCAGCCCACAGGACATTTCACAGCGAATGCTGTGCTTTCGCAGAGGCTTTCGCTTGGAGCGAAAAGCACTTCGCAGCTGCTTCCTCAGCAAGGCTTCAGAAGAAAGCTGGGGTGGCAATCCTTATATCAGATCAATTAGATATTAAGCCAAAGACTATACTAACAGATGAGGAAGGACACTATATCATACTCAAAGGGCCTGTCCAACAAGAAGACCTAACAATTTTAAATATCTATGTTCTTAACATGAGCAGCCAACTCTATAAACCAATTAATAACAAAATCAAAGAAACACATCGACAATAATAAAATAATAATAGGGGAATTTAACACTCCCCTTATTGAAATGGAAAGATCATCCAAGCAACAGATACACAAGGAAAAAGACCTTAAATGACACACTGGACAAGATGGACATCACAGGTATATTCAACACATTCCATCCCAATATAACAGAATACACATTCTTCTCTAGTGCACATGGAACATTCTCCAGAATAGACCACATCCTGGGTCATAAATCAGATCTCAAACATTATCAAAAGATTGGGACCATCCCCTGATTATTCTCAGACCACATTGCTCTGAAACTAGAACTCAATCACAACAGGAAATTTGGAAAGAACACAAATAAAAGGAGACTAAACAGCATCCTTCTAAAAAATGAATTGGTCAACCAGGAAATTAAAGAAGAATTGAAAAAATTCATGGAAACAAATGATAATGAAAACAAAAGTGTTCAAAATCTGTGGGATACAGCAAAGGCAGTCCTGAGAGGAAAATATAAAGCTGTATGAGCCTTTCTCAAGAAACGAGAAAGATCTCAAATACACAACATAACCCTACACCTAAAGGAGTTGGAGAAAGAACAACAAAGAAAGCCTAAACCCAGCAGGAGAAGAGGAATAATAAAGATCAGAGCAGAAATTAATGAAATAGAAACAAACAAAAAAAAACACAAACAGAACAAAAAAAAACAATAGAACAAATCAATGAAACTAGGAGCTGGTTCTTTGAAAGAATTAATAAGATTGATAAAGAAAGAGAAAGGACCCAAATAAATAAAATCATACATGAAAGAGGAGAGATCACAACCAACACCAAAGAAATACAAACAATTATAAGAACATACTAGGAGCAACTCTATGCCAACAAATTCAACAATCTGGAAGAAATGGATACATTCCTAGAGACATATAAACTACCACAACTGAACCAGGAAGAAATAGAAAACCCGAACAGACCCATAACCAGTATGGAGATTGAAACAGTCATCAAAAATTTCCAAACAAACAAAAGCCCCGGGCCAGATGGCTTCCCAGGGGAATTCTACCAAACATTTAAAGAAGAATTAATTCCTATTCTCATGATACTGTTACAAAAAAATAGAAATGGAAGGAAAACTTCCAAACTCTTTTTTTTTTTAGGCCAGCATCACCTTGATCCCAAAACCAGACAAGGATCCCATCAAAAAAGAGAACTACAAACCAATATCCTTGATGAACACAGATGCGAAAATTTTCACCAAAATACTAGCCAATAGGATTCAACAGTACATTAAAAGGATTATTCACCACGACCAAGTGGGATTTATTCCAGGTCTACAAGGTTGGTTCAACATCTGCAAATCAATGTGATACAACACATCAATAAAACATATACTCTCCATAGATGCTGAAAAAGCATTTGGCAAAGTGCAGTATCCCTTCCTGATTAAAAGTCTTCAAAGTGTAGGGATAGAGGGCACATATTATCAATATTATCAAAGCCATCTATGAAATACCCACTGCAAATATCATTCTCAATGGAGAAAAACTGAATACTTTTCCGCTGAGGTCAGGAACACGGCAGGGATGTCCGTTATCACCACTGATATTCAACATTGTACTAGAAGTCCTAGCCTCAGCAATCAGACAACAAAAAGAAATTAAAGGCATCCAAATTTTGCCAAATTGGCAGAAGAGAAGTCAAACTATCCCTGTTTGCAGATGATATTATACTGTATGTGGAAAACTTAAAGGACTCCACTCCAAATCTGCTATAACTTGTATAGAAATTCTGTAAAGGGTCAGGATATAAATCAATGAACAGAAATTGGTTGCATTTTTTTTATACCAACAAGACTGAAGAAATAGAAATTAAGGAGTGAATCCCATTTACAATTGCACCCAAAACCCTAAGATACCTAGGAATAAACCTAACAAATAATCTATACTCAGAAAACTCTTAATGTACTCATGGAAGAAATTGAAGAAGACACAAGGAAATGGAAAAATGTTCCATATTGTGAAAATGTCTATGCTACCTAAAGCAATCTACACATTTAATGCAATCCCTATCAA
>NW_026740120.1:0-13956 GCF_022355385.1 Mustela nigripes | reverse complement strand
TTTTTATTTTTATAAACATATATTTTTTTCCCCAGGGGTACAGGTCTGTGAATCACCAGGTTTACACACTTCACAGCACTCACCAAATCACATACTGGATTCCTGCCTCATGTTGAGGTCTTTTATCCATTTTGAGTTTATCTTTGTGTATGGTGTAAGAGAATGGTCAAGTTCCATTCTTCTACATATAGCTGAATTTTTTTTACTCAAAATTTCTTTTATAGCCTATAATAGAGATATTATAGTGTCATAATAAACAAAGTTTATTTATAATATATATTTATATTATAACACAGAGCTACCCTAGCTCTCTATTATGAGTACATGGAATATCTTTTCCTACACTTTCACTTTCAGCTTAAAATTAAAGTGAGTCTCTTGTAGGCAGTATATGGTTGTATCTCCTTTTTAAAAAAAAATCCACTCAGCCACTCTGGCTTTAGTCCATTTACATTTAAAGTAACCTTGATAGGTAAGGACTTACTAAGGACTTATTGCCTTATTGTCTTTGGTGGTTGAAGAACTGCTTTGGTTTTTTGTTCTTTTTTTTTTTTTTCCCCCTTTTGCAGTTTGATGCTTTTCTTGTGGTATACTTAGATTTCTTTTTTATGTATTCACTATAGGTTTTTGCTTTGCAGTTACCATGATGATTATAAAAAATGTTAATTAAGTTATTTAAAACCTATCTTCTTTTTGAACATAAAATATTAGTTTTAGGTGTAGAAACATTTTTAATGGTCTATTTAATTTGATAACTTTAGTTCAAATGCATTCTAAAGGCCTATATTTTTATTCTTCTTCCCATATTTTGTATTTAATATCACAATTTACCTTATCTCACATATCTATTAACAAATTATTATAGTTATTTTCACAACTTTTATCTTTTAGCCTTCAGACTGAAGTTAAAAGTGATTTACCCACCTCCATTGCATTTGATTATTATAAATTTTACTATATATTTACCTTTACCAGTGACATTTATACTTTTATATGTTTTACTAGTTAGGACTGTTTAGTTTCAAGTCCCTTTAACAATTTTTGTAGGGCCAATCTAGTGGTGATGAACTTCTCCAGCTTCTGCTTGTCTGGAAAATTCTTTTATTTCTGCTTTGATTCTGAAGGACAATTTTCCTGGGTAGAATATTGTTGGTTAGCAAGAATATTTTCTCAGAGCACTTTGAATATAGCATGACAGTCCATTCTGGTCTGCAAATTTTCTGCTGATACTCTGGCAATTGTCTTATGGGGATTCATTTCTTTGTAACAAGTTGTTATTCTGTTGTCTTTAAGATCCTTCCTTGCTTTTGACAATTTTGTGTCGTGGTATTGGTCTCTTTGGGTTTAGCTTATTTCAAAGTTTCTGGTCTTCCTGGATCTGGATGTTTGTTTCTTTCCCCAGGTTAGAGAATGTTTCAGACATTTTTTCTTCAAATAAATTTTCCTATCTCTCACACGTCTCCTTTTCAAATCCTTTTAATGTGGAGATTATTCCACTCGAAGTTGTCCAATTAGTACCCTGAGTAATCTTCATTTTTTTCTTGCTTCTCTGATTGGATGAAATCTGCTTTGCCTTGAAATTCACTGATCCTTCCTTCTACTCAGTCTGTTGTTGAACCACTTTATTAAATTTCTCTGTGTATTTATTGTGTTCTTCAGGTCTGTGATTTGTTAGATATTGTTAGGTATTTGGTCTCTTTGTTTATTTTTTTTTAATTTTTTATTTTTTATAAACATATTTTTATCCCCAGGGGTACAGGTCTGTGAATCATCAGATTTACACACTTCACAGCACTCACCAAAGCACATACCCTCCCCAATGTCCATAATCCCACCCCCTTCTCCCAAATCGCCTCCCCCCCAGCAACCCTCAGTTTGTTTTGTGAGATTAGGAGTTACTTCTGGTTTGTCTCCATCCCAATCCCATCTTGTTTCATTTATTCTTCTCCTACCCACTTAAGCCCCCATGTTGCATCACCACTTCCTCATATCAGGGAGATCATATGATAGTTGTCTTTCTCTGCTTGACTTATTTTGCTAAGCATGATACGCTCTAGTTCCATCCATGTTGTCACAAATGGCAAGATTTCATTTCTTTTGATGGCTGCATAGTATTCCATTATGTATATATACCACGTCTTCTTGATCCATTCATCTGTTGATGGACATCTAGGTTCTTTCCATAGTTTGGCTATTGTGGACATTGCTGCTATAAACATTCGGGTGCACGTGCCCCTTTGGATCACTATGTTTGTATCTTTAGGGTAAATACCCAGTAGTGGAATTGCTGGGTCATAGGGCAGTTCTATTTTCAACATTATGAGGAACCTCCATGCTGTTTTCCAGAGTGGCTACACGAGCTTGCATTCCCACCAACAGTGTAGGAGGGTTCCCCTTTCTCCGCATCCTCGCCAGCATCTGTCATTTCCTGACTTGTTGATTTTAGCCATTCTGACTGGTGTGAGGTGATATCTCATTGTGCTTTTGATTTGTATTTCCCTGATGCCGAGTGATATGGAGCACTTTTTCATGTGTCTGTTGGCAATCTGGATGTCTTCTTTGCATAAATGTCTGTTCATGTCCTCTGCCCATTTCTTGATTGGATTATTTGTTCTTTGGGTGTTGAGTTTGCTAAGTTCTTTATAGATTCTAGACACTAGTCCTTTATCTGATATGTCGTTTGCAAATATCTTCTCCCATTCTGTCAGTTGTCTTTTGATTTTGTTAACTGTTTCCTTTGCTGTGCAAAAGCTTTTGATCTTGATGAAATCCCAATAGTTCATTTTTGCCCTTGCTTCCCTTGCCTTTGGCGTTGTTCCTAGGAAGATGTTGCTGCGGCTGAGGTCGAAGAGGTTGCTGCCTGTGTTCTCCTCAAGGATTTTGATGGATTCCTTTCACACATTGAGGTCCTTCATCCATTTTGAGTCTATTTTTGTGTGTGGTGTAAGGAAATGGTTCAATTTCATTTTTCTGCATGTGGCTGTCCAATTTTCCCAGTACCATTTATTGAAGAGGCTGTCTTTTTTCCATTGGACATTCTTTCCTGCTTTGTCGAAGATTAGTTGACTGTAGAGTTGAGGGTCAATTTCTGTGCTCTCTATTCTGTTCCATTGATCTATGTGTCTGTTTTTGTGCCAGTACCATGCTGTCTTGATGATGACAGCTTTGTAATAGAGCTTGAAGTCCGGAATTGTGATGCCACCAACGTTGGCTTTCTTTTTCAATATCCCTTTGGCTATTCGAGGTCCTTTCTGGTTCCATGTAAATTTTAGAATTATTTGTTCCATTTCTTTGAAAAAGATGGATGGTACTTTGATAGGAATTGCATTAAATGTGTAGATTGCTTTAGGTAGCATAGACATTTTCACAATATTTATTCTTCCAATCCAGGAGCATGGAACATTTTTCCATTTCTTTGTGTCTTCCTCAATTTCTTTCATGAGTACTTTATAGTTTTCTGAGTATAGATTCTGTGCCTCTTTGGTTAGGTTTATTCCTAGGTATCTTATGGTTTTGGGTGCAATTGTATGGGATTGACTCCTTAATTTCTCTTTCTTCTGTCTTGCTGTTGGTGTAGAGAAATGCAACTGATTTCTGTGCATATATCCTGACACTTTACTGAATTCTTGTATAAGTTCTAGCAGTTTTGGAGTGGAGTCTTTTGGGTTTTCCACATATAGTATCATATCATCTGCGAAGAGTGATAATTTGACTTCTTCTTTGCCGATTTGGATGCCTTTAATTTCCTTTTGTTGTCTGATTGCTGAGGCTAGGACCTCTAGTACTATGGTGAATAGCAGTGGTGATAATGGACATCCCTGCCGTGTTCCTGACCTTAGCGGAAAAACTTTCAGTTTTTCTCCATTGAGAATGATATTTGCGGTGGGTTTTTCATAGATGGCTTTGATGATATTGAGGTATGTGCCCTCTATCCCCACACTTTGAAGAGTTTTGATCAGGAAGGGATGCTGTACTTTGTCAAATGCTTTTTCAGCATCTATTGAGAGTATCATATGGTTCTTGTTCTTTCTTTTATTGATGTGTTGTATCACATTGACTGATTTGCGGATGTTGAACCAACCTTGCAGCCCTGGAATAAATCCCACTTGATCGTGGTGAATAATCCTTTTAATGCACTGTTGAATCCTATTGGCTAGTATTTGGTGAGAATTTTTGCATCTGTGTTCATCAAGGATATCGGTCTATAGCTCTCTTTTTGATGGGATCCTTGTCTGGTTTTGGTATCAAGGTGATGCTGGCCTCATAAAATGAGTTTGGAAGTTTTCCTTCCATTTCTATTTTTTGGAACAGTTTCAGGAGAATAGGAATTAGTTCTTCTTTAAATGTTTTGTAGAATTCCCCCGGGGAGCCGTCTGGCCCTGGGCTTTTGTTTGTTTGGAGATTTTTAATGACTGTTTCAATCTCCTTACTGGTTATGGGTCTGTTCAGGCTTTCTATTTCTTCCTGGTTCAGTTGTGGTAGTTTATATGTTTCTAGGAATGCACCCATTTCTTCCAGATTGTCAAATTTATTGCCGTAGAGTTGCTCATAGTATGTTCTTATAATAGTTTGTATTTCTTTGGTGTTAGTTGTGATCTCTCCTCTTTCATTCATGATTTTATTTATTTAGGTCCTTTCTCTTTTCTTTTTGATAAGTCTGGCCAGGGGTTTATCAATTTTATTAATTCTTTCAAAGAACCAGCTCCTAGTTTTGTATTTGTTCTATTGTTTTTTTGGTTTCTGTTTCATTGATTTCTGCTCTGATCTTTATGATTTCTCTTCCCCTGCTGGGCTTAGGGTTTCTTTCTTGTTCTTTCTCCAGCTCCTTTAGGTGTAGCGTTAGGTTGTGTACCTGAGACCTTTCTTGTTTCTTGAGAAAGGCTTGTACTGCTATATATTTTCCTCTCAGGACTGCCTTTGTTGTGTCCCACAGATTTTGAACCGTTGTATTTTCATTATCATTTGTTTCCATGATTTTTTTCAATCTTCTTTAATTTCCCGGTTGACCCGTTCATTCTTTAGAAGGATGCTGTTTAGTCTCCATGTATTTGGTTTCTTTCCAAACTTCCATTTGTGGTTGAGTTCTAGCTTTAGAGCATTGTGGTCTGAAAATATGCAGGGAATGATCCCAATCTTTTGATACCGGTTGAGTCCTGATTTAGGACCGAGGATGTGATCTATACTGGAGAATGTTCCATGTGCACTAGAGAAGAATGTGTATTCTGTTTCTTTGGGATGAAATGTTCTGAATATATCTGTGATGTCCATCTCGCCCAGTGTGTCGTTTAAGGCCTTTATTTCCTTGCTGATCTTTTGCTTGGATGACCTGTCCATTTCAGTGAGGGGAGTATTAAAGTCACCTAATATTATTGTATTATTGTTGATGTGTTTCTTTGATTTTTTTATTAATTGGTTTATATAGTTGGCTGCTCCCATGTTTGGGGCATAGATATTTAAAATTGTTAAATCTTCTTGTTGGACAGACCCTTTGAGTATGATATAGTGTCCTTCCTCATCTCTTATTATAGTCTTTGGCTTAAAATAATTGATCTGATATAAGGATTGCCACTCCTGCTTTCTTCTGATGTCCATTAGCATGGTAAATTCTTTTCCACCCCCTCACTTTAAATCTGGAGGTGTCTTCGGGCTTAAAACGAGTTTCTTGGAGGCAACATATAGATGGGTTTTGTTTTTTTATCCATTCTGATACCCTGTGTCTTTTGATTGGGGCATTTAGCCCATTAATATTCAGGGTAACTATTGAGAGATATGAATTTAGTGCCATTGTATTGCCTGTAAGGTGACTGTTACTGTATATGGTCTCTGTCCCTTTCTGATCTACCACTTGTAGGCTCTCTCTTTGCTTAGAGGACCCCTTTCAATATTTCCTGTAGAGCTGGTTTGGTGTTTGCAAATTAATTCTGTTTTTGTTTGTCTTGGAAGCTTTTAATCTCTCCTTCTATTTTCAATAATAGCCTAGCTGGATATAGTATTCTTGGCTGCATGTTTTTCTCATTTAGTGCTCTGAAAATATCATGCCAGCTCTTTCTGGCCTGCCAGGTCTCTGTGGATAAGTCAGCTGCCAATCTAATATTTTTACCATTGTATGTTACAGACTTCTTTTCCCAGGCTGCTTTCAGGATTTTCTCTTTGTCACTGAGACTTGTAAATTTTACTATTAGGTGACAGGGTGTGGGCCTATTCTTATTGATTTTGAGGGGTGTTCTCTGAACCTCCTGAATTTTGATGCTCGTTCCCTTTGCCATATTGGGAAAATTCTCCCCAATAATTCTCTCCAGTATACCTTCTGCTCCCCTCTCTCTTTCTTCTTCTTCTGGAATCCCAATTATTCTAATGTTGTTTCGTCTTATGGTGTCACTTATCTCTCGAATTCTCCCCTCGTGGTCCAGTAGCTGTTTGTCCCTCTTTTGTTCAGCTTCTTTATTATCTATCATTTGGTCTTCTATATCACTAATTCTTTCTTCTGCCTCATTTATCCTAGCAGTGAGAGCCTCCATTTTTGATTGCACCTCATTAATAGCTTTTTTTATTTCAACTTGGTTAGATTTTAGTTCTTTTATTTCTCCAGAAAGGGCTTTTATATCTCCCGAGAGGGTTTCTCTAATATCTTCCATGCCTTTTTTGAGCCCGGCTAGAACCTTGAGAATTGTCATTCTGAACTCTAGATCTGACATATTACCAATGTCTATATTGATTAGGTCCCTAGCCTTCAGTACTGCCTCTTGTTCTTTTTTTTGTGTTGAATTTTTCTGTCTTGTCATTTTGTCCGGATTAGAGTATATGAAGGATCAAGTAAAATACTAAAAGGGTGGCAACAACCCCCGGAAAATATGCTTTAACCAAATTAGAAGAGATCCCAAATCATGAGGGGCGAGTAAGGGGATAAAAAGAGGTTCAAAAAGGAGGGGAAAAAAAATGAAAAAAGAAAAAAAAGAAAAGAAAAGAATTTTAAAAAAAGAAAACAAGAAAAATATAAAAAAGAAAAAATATATATATTAGATAAACTAGTTAAAAAACATTTAAAAAGAAAAAGGTAAAAGTTAAAAAAAAATTTAACCAGAAGGCAAGATAAAAAACAAAAAATGAAAATGAAAAAAATTAAATTAACTGCAAGACTAAAAAAAATCACAGGGAAAAAGCCATGAGTTCCGTGCTTTGCTTTCTCCTCCTCTGGAATTCTGCTGCTCTCCTTGGTATTGAAACCGCACTCCTTGGTAGGTGAACTTGGTCTCGGCTGGATATCTTGTTGATCTTCTGGGGGAGGGGCCTGGTGTAGTGATTCTCAAGTGTCTTTGCCCCAGGCGGAATTGCACCGCCCTTGTCAGGGGCCGGGGTGAGTAATCCGCTCGGGTTTGCTTTCAGGAGCTTTTGTTCCCTGAGCGCTTTCCGTAGAGTTCCGGAGAACGGGGAATACAAATGGCGGCCTCCTGGTCTCCAGCCCGGAGTAGCCGAGAGCCCAGGGCCCCACTCCTCAGTGCGCCCTCAGAGAACAGCGCCAGTTACTGCCGTCTGCCTGACCTCCGGCCGCGCTCCGAGCTCACTGAGCCTGCGACCGGTTCAAGGTAACACCGAGCTATGAGCTTACTGTCGGCTCTGTCTCTGTAGCCGGCTTTCCCGTTCCAGTACCCACAAGCTCTGCAACACTCTGACACCCCCGATCCTTCTGTGACCCTGCGGGACCTGAGGCCACACTGACCCCACGTGTGCTTCGCCCCGGTTTAGCCTCTGGAGCGATGTCCCTCAGCGGAACAGACTTTTAAAAGTCCTGCTTTTGTGCGCCGTTGCTCCGCCGCTTGCCGGGAGCCGGCCCCTCCCCCCGGGGTCTATCTTCCCCTCGCTTTGGATTCACTTCTCCGCCAGTCCTACCTTTTAGAAAGTGGTTGTTTTTCTGTTTCCAGAATTGCTGTTCTTCTCTTCAATCTGCCAATGGATTTTCAGGTGTTTGCAATCTTTAGATAAGCTATCTAGCTGATCTCCGGCTAGCTGAAGTAGTCTCAGCCTGCTACTTCTCCGCCATCTTTCTCCTCCCTTGGTCTCTTTGTTTAAATTCTCATTTTGTTTATGCAAGATTTTCCTGACCTTGGTGAACATCTTTAATACCACTGTATTCAACTCTATCAGGTAACTTGTTATCTTTATTTCATTAGATAGGTCTCTGGAGTTTTATTGCGTGTTTTTTGTTTGTTTGTTTGTTTTTTTGGAATATATTCCTGTTTCTTCATTTTCCTTGACTCTCTGTATTGGTTACTACACAAGAGAAAACAGGCAAACAGGCACCTCTCCCAGACTTGATGGAATGGTCCTGTGTAGAATCATAAAGACGAACTTTATGATTCACCCTGGCCCAAGATTTTAGTGGCCTCTGAATCCTTTGCAATTTTCCAAGAGGTATTTCTCATTCATAGTGTCTCCCTGTAACTGAAAGTGTGCAAAGATTCATCCCTGTGTAAGTGCTTTCTCATTCATCCACTGCATAGGAGTCCCTCATCTAGTCTGGATTTCCTTCAGAGGGAACTGTTCCATGTGTAGCTATAGATCTGTGGTATCCATGGATAGCAAAGAATTCAGCAGCCTCCTGTATTGCCGTCTTGAACCAGAACCCAAAAGAACAATAATATTTTTAAAAATTTTTACTTATCTATTTGAGAGTGAGTGTTAGAGAGAGAGAGCATGAGCAGTGGAAGGAACAGAGGGAGAGGGAGAAGCAGGATTCTAGAATCATGACCTGAGCTGAAGGCAGATGCTTAACTGACTAAACTACCCAGGCACCCCAAAATAACAATAAATTTTAACATTAAAATGCCATTATATCCTGATGGATACTGACAAAGCAAACTGACACCTTGTCCTGAACCATATGAGTAAATATTCACATCAAGTCTCACATTAAGACTGGGGAGAGGGAAAAAAAAAAAAAAAGCACAGCATATCCTGAGATAAATAAAAAAGTTAGTCTAGCTGTAGCCTCCTTAAATATTAATTCTTGAGTTGCTAGATTACTTATTTCTAGTCATTTTATCTGACATTTGCAATGCTGATGTCTACAGCTATAATAATCATGTGAGTAAAATGCCTTCACCCCCACCATGTGAACAAATTTACCTTAACCTTGAAAAGGATGTGGATTTTTTTTTTGTTTGAAATACATGTACTTAATATTCAGTGATCCAGTTCTTCAAAATCTAAACTTCATTTAAAATACATGCAAGGGGTGTTCTCTGGGTATTGTAGTTTGTACCAATTTATTTTTTCTTTTTAAAATAATTTAAAAATTATATCTCAGAATTCCTTAATTCCCATATCCATTGAGACAAAGAACATTAATATCTTCTTTGAGTATTCAACAATTAGTCTAAACATTTTTTCATTAGAAGGGGAAGCACTTTAACAATATTTTGTGGTTTTTTATTTATTTTACAGTGTCCTGAAGACCATTCTATACAGATCTATGTAATTCTTTGTAGTATCAAATAATGGCTTATATAAGGATAAAGTGTCCATTTTAGGCTATACAATAGTTGACTTAACTATTTCTTTATTAAAAGACATTAGGCTTTTTGTCTTTTACTATTTCAAAACAAACTTTAATGAGAATAGTAATAACTTCTTTGCACACTTATGTGATTATGTCTGTAGAATAAATTCTCAGAACTGAAATTGCTTCAACTGAAATGTCTGTAGAATAAATGTCTGTAGAATAAATTCTCAGAACTGAAATTGCTTCAACTGAAATTGCTTGGCAAAAGAATAGGCATTGTATATTTTGATTGCAAAATGACTTCCAAGAATGTTTAACCAACTTAGATTCCCACCAACAGTGTATAAGAACTCCAGTCTTCCCACATCATCACTAATATTTTGCTTATACAATTCTTTTATATTTGTTGAGCTAATTGAAAAACTATTTTAATAGTCATCTCTAATAAGTGTTGAACATCCTTTTATTTAAACATACTTCTATTTATTTCTGAACTACCAATACATTGTAAAAAAATTTTGGTGTTATTTTTTTCTTATTTTTATATCTAAGCACTTTGGAATTGTGGAAATTGGTTTCCTCTGTCAAATTTATTGCAGAATGTCATTTGTCTCATTTTTTTCTCTATATTGACTATTTATATATAATCAAATTTAATGGTTTTTACAATGGGTACCAAGTTTTGTTCTATCTTTAGCAAATATATCTTTAAGAATATTAAAAAATTTTCCTATGCTTTTTTTATTAGCACTGTTATAGTTTCTCTCTATACATTTATACTTTTATCATCTAGAATTTATTTTGGTATAGAGAAATTGTTTTTTAATGCCTAGTTAGTTGTCCTAAGCATTTATTGAATGAATTATGTTTACCCCTCTCATTTTAAAGTTACTTATTTTCAACTACAAAATTTCTTTATCCATTTGGTCTCCTTGTAGATATTTTATTTTGTTCCACTGATTGAACTTTAAATGGATTAGGATAAAAAATGAATTATTAATATTAGTCATAGATACATATATGAATTTTGTAACCAGCCATGTCACTGAATTCTTAGTTTTTCAGTTGATTCTCTTGAGATTTAAGGTATAAAATTTTATCCCCTATAAATATAATCATCACATTATTTTGAATACATATACATAATGTTTATTTTACTTATTTAATTGCTTTGACTAGTAATTTTTTTCTTTTGATAAAACCTTTATCATTTTATGGAGTTATTAAAATAGCCCTCAGTCTTATTTGATTAAAAAAGGCCTAGAAGGGATTATATTTTATTATCACTGTTCTATCTACTTGCCTTTTCTAACTTTTTATTTAAACTCTAGTTAACATATAGTACAACATTAATTTCACTAGAATTTTGTGAATGCTCATCGCAAGTGCTCTCATTACTAGCCATCACCCATTTAACCCATTGTCCTGCCCACTACTCCAACAAGTGATCCTCAGTTTGTTTTCTATAGTTAAGAGCTAAGAATCTGTTTTATCATTTGCCTTTTTTTCTCCCATGTTCATCTATTTCTTAAACTCCACATGAGTGAAATCCATATTTTTGTATGTTGATTTTGTATCCTATGACTTTAATAAATTCATATCAGTTCTAGCAATTTTTTTGGTGGAATCCTTTGGGTTTTCTACATAGAGTAACGTGTCTGCAAATATTGAAAATTTGACTTCTTCATTGCCAATTTGGATACCTTTTATTTCTATTGTTGTCTGATTACTGAGGCTAGAAGTTCCAATACTATGTTAAATAGCAATAGAGAGAGAGTGGACATCCCTGTCTTGTTCCTGACTTTAGAAGAAAATCTCTTAGTCTTTCCCATTAAGGAAGATATTAGCTGTGGGGTTTTATATATTTTGGGGTGTGTTCCCTTTACCTCTACTTTGCTGAGGGTTTTTTTTATCATGAATGGATGTTATACTTTGTCAAATTTTTTTATGCATCTGTTGAGAAAATCATATGGTTTATCCTTTCTTTTATTAATGTGGTGTATCACCTTGATTGATTTGGGGAGAATCAACCACCTTGCAGCTCAAGAATAAATCCTACTTGATTTTTGCAAATGATTCTTTTTATGTACTGCTGGATTCAATTTGTTAGTATTTTGTTGAGAATTTTTGCATCCATGTTCATCAGGGATATTGGCCCTTTGTTTTCTTTTTTAGAGGGGTCTTTTTCTGGTCTTGGAATCAAGGTAATGCTGGCTTCATAGAAGGAGTTTGGAAGTTTTCCTTCCATTTCTTTTGGAACAGCTTGAGAGGAATAGATATTAACTCTTCTTTAAGTATTTGGTAGAATTCCCATAGTAAATCATCTGGCTCTGGACTTCTGTTTATTGGGAAGTTTTTGATTACTGATTCAATTTCTTTGGCAGTTATTGGTCTGTTCACGTTTTTTTATTCCTTTCTGTTTCAGTTTTTGTAGTTTATAGGTTTCTAGGAATTTATCCATTTCTTCCAGATTGTTTTGTTGGCATATGATTTTTCATAATATTCTCTAGTAATTGTATTTCTATAGTGTTGGTTGTGATCTCTTCTCTATCATTTGTGATTTTATTTATTTTATTTGGGTTCTTTCTCATTTTGATAAGTCTAGGTAGGTGTTAATCAGTTTTACTAATTTTTTTCAAAGAACCAACTCCTGGTTTCATTAATCTATTCTACTGTTTGTTTTTAATTTCTGTATCATTTATTTCTGCTCTAATCTTTATTATTTATCCTCTTCTGTTGGCTTTAGGCTTCATTTATTGTTCTTTTTCTAGTTCCTTTAAGTGTAATGTTAGGTTGTGTATTAGAGATTTTTCTTGCTCCTTGAGGTAGGCCTATATTGTTATATACTTCCCTCTCATGACTGCCTGTGCTGCATCCCAAAGGTTTTGGACTGTCATGTTTTCATTTGTTTCCATGTACTCTCTTTTTTTTTTTTAAGATTTTATTTATTTTTTTGACAGAGATCACAAGTAGGCAGAGAGGCAGGCAAAGAGTGAGGAGGAAGCAGGCTCCCTGCCAAGCAGAGAGCCCGACTTGGGGCTCGATCCCAGGACCCTGAGATCATGACCTGAGCAGGAGGCAGAGGCTTTAACCCACTGAGCCACCCGGGCACCACTCCATGTTCCCTTTTATATCCTTAATTTCTTGGTTGACCCATTTATTCTTTAGTACAATGTTCTTTAGCCTTCATATATTTGTGGTTTCCAAGTTCTTTCCTGTGGATGACTTCAAGGTACACTGCATTGTAGTCAGAAAACATGCATGGTATGATCTCAGTCTTTTTGTATTTGTTGAGGTCTGATTTAGGAGCTAGTGTGTGATCTATTCTGGAGGATATGCACTTGAAAAGAATGTGCATTCTGCTGCTTTAGGATGGACTCTTCTGAATGTATCTGTTAAGTCCATTTGGTTCAGCTTGTCATTCAAAGTCATTGTTTCTTTGTTGATTTTCTGCTTAGATGATCTGTCCATTGAAGTAAGTGAGGTGTTAAAATTCTCTACTACTATTGTATTATTACCAATGAGTTCCTTTATGTTCATAATTAATTGTTTTATATATTTGGGTGCTTCCAAGTTAGGGGCATAAATATTTATAGTTGTTAGTTCCTTCTTGTTGGATAGTCCCCTTTATTATGAAATAGTGCCCTTCTTCATCTCTTGTTACAGTCTGTGGTTTAAAATCTAGTTTGTCTGAGTCAAGTACGGTTACTCTGGCTTTATTTTGATATCCATTTGCCTGATAAATATTTCTCCCTCCTCTCACTTTCAATCTGCAGGTATCTTTAAGTCAAAAGACGTCTCTTCCAGGCAGTATATAGATGGGTCTTGTGTTTTTGTGTTTTGTTTTGTTTTGTTTTTATCCATTCTGACACTCTATGTCTTTTTCATGGAGCATTTAGTCCATTTACATTCAAAGTCATTATTGATATATATTAACTTAGTGCCATCTTATTACTTGTTTTATCATTGTTTTTGAAGATTTTCTCTGTTCCTTTCTAGTCTGTTACTTTTGGTCTTTCTTTCCCACTCTATAATATTTCTTGCAGGGCTGGTTTAGTGGTCATGAAATCCTTCAAGTTTTTGTTTGTCTGGGAAACTCTTTGTTTCCCAGCCAGCCTTATAGGAGAATAGCCAGCCTTGTAGGATAGAGTATTCTTGGCTGCTGACTTTTCCCATTTAGCATGTTGAATAGATCATGCCACTTTCTTCTGGCCTGCCAAGTTTCTGTCAATATGTCTCCTGCTAACCTTATTTATCTTGTCTTTTAAGTTAGGGATTTCCTTTGTCTTGCTGTTCTTAGGACTTTTTCTTTGTATTTTGGAAATTTAACTAGGATATGTCTTGGTGTTGGCCTGCTTTTGTTGATTTTGATGGGCATTCTCTGTGCCTCTTGGATTTAGATGTCTGTTGTTTTTTTTTTCCCCAGATCACAGAACTTTTCATAATATTCTCAAATA
>NW_026740119.1:0-14016 GCF_022355385.1 Mustela nigripes | reverse complement strand
AAAAAAAAAAAAAAAAAAAAAAAAAGATTAGATCAGAAATCAAAGAAACAGAAACCAGAAGAACAGTAGAACAGATCAATGAAATTAGAAGTTGTTTCATTGAAAGTATTAATGAAATTGATAAGCCTCTGGTCAGACTTATCCAAAAGAAAAATGACCAAAATTAATAAAATCATGAGTGAAAAGGAAGAGATCACAACCAACACCAAGGCAATACAGACAACTGTAAGAACATATTATGTGCAACTATATGCCAACAGATTAGGCAACCTGGAAGAAATGAATACATTCCTGGAAATTTATAAACTGCCAAGACTGAAACAGGAAGAAACAGACAATATGAACAGGACCATAACCTGAAAGGAAATTGAGACAGTAATCAAAACGTCCCCCCAAATAAGAGTCTAGGACCAGATGGCTTCCCAGGGAATTCTACATTCAAAAAAGAAATCATACCTATTCTACTGAAGCTGTTTCAAAAAATGTAATGGAAGGAAAACTTCCAAACTTGTTCTATGAGGCCAGCATGACCTTGATTCCAAAACCAGACAAAGACCTCATCAAAAAGGAAAATTACAGACCAATAAACCTAATGAACATGAATGGCAAAATATTCAGAAGATATCAGATAACAAAATCCAACAGTACACTAAAAAGACTATCCATCATGACCAGGTGGGATTTATTCCTGGGCTGCAAGGTTGGTTCAACATTCACAAACCAATCAACATGAAAGATAACATTAACAAAAGAAGAGACAAGAACCATATGATTCTCTCAATTGATGCAGAAAATGCATTTGACAACATCCTTTCTTAATAAAAATCCTCCAGCATATAGAGATAGAAGGAACATACCTCAATACCATAAAAGCCATCTATGAAAAACCCACACTGAATATTTTTCTCACTGGGGAAAAACAGAGCTTTTCCCCTTAAGGTCAGGAACACGAGAGGGATGCCCACTCTCACCACTATTCTTCAACATAGTACTAGAAATCCTAGGCTCAGTAATGAGACAACAAAAAGAAACATAAGGCATTCAAACTGGCAAAGAAGTCAAACTCTTTCTCTTTGCAGATGATGTGATACTTTAGGTGGAAAGCTCAAAGACTCTACCCCAAAACTGATAGAACTCATACAGCAATTCAGCAATGTGACGGGATACAAAATCAATGCCCATTTACCACTGCACCAAAAATCATAAAATAACTTTGGTTAGGATTATACCTAACCAAAGAGTAAAGGATCTTTAGTCTAGAAACTACATAACACTTATGAAAAAATTGAGGAAGACACAAAAGAATGGAAAAACATCCCATGCTCATGGATTGTAAGAATAAACATTGTGAAAATGTTTATGCTGCCCAGTGCAATCTACACATTCAATGCAATCCCTATCAAAATACCATCAATATCGTTTACAGAGCTGAAACAAACAATTCTAAAATTTGTATGGAACCATAAAATAATATTGAAAAAGAAAACCAAAGCTGGGGGCATGACAATGCCTGACTTCAAGCTATATTACAAAGCTGTGATCATCAAGACAGCATGGTACAGGCACAAAAACAGACACAAAGATCAATGGAACAGAATAGAGAGCCCATAAATGGACCCTCAACTCTATGGTCAACTAATCTTTGACAAAGCAGGAAAGAATATCCAATGGAGAAAATTCTCTTCAATAAATTGTGCTGGGAAAATTGGATAGCCACATGCAGAAGAGTGAAACTGGACCATTCTCTTTTTCATACACAAAGATAAACTCAAAATGGATATAAAACCTAAATGTGACACAGTAATCCATCAAAACCCATGAGGAGAACACAGGCAGTAACTTCTTTGACCTCAGCTACAGAAATTTCTTGCAAGACATTTCTTTAAAGACAAAGGAAACAAAAGCAGAAATGAACTATTGGAACTGCATCAAAATAAATGTATTCTGAACAGCCATGGAAACAGTCAACAAAACTAAATGGCAACCTATGGAATGGGAGAAAATATTTGCAAATGACATAAAAGATAATGGGCTGGTATCCAGGATCTATAAAAAACTTATCAAACTCAATAGCCAAAAACCATATAATCCAGTCAAGAATTGGACAGAAGATATGAACAGACCCTTCTCCAAAGAAGACATACAAATGGCCAACAGACACATGAAAAAATGATCCATGTCACTTGCCATTAGGGAAATACAAATCAAAACCACAGTAAGATATAACCTTACCACAACTAGAATGGCTAAAATTAACAAGCCAGGGAACAACAAATGTTGGTGAGGATGTGAATAAAGGGGAACTCTCTTACACTGTTGGTGGGAATGCAAGCTGGTATAGCCACTCTAGAAAACAGTATGGAGGTTCCTCAAGAAGTTAAAAATACAGCTACCCTATGACCCAGAATTTGCACTACTGGGTATTTACCCTGGAGATACAGATGTAGTGAAAATAAGGGGCATCTGCAGCCCAATGTTCATAGCAACAATGTCCACAATAGCCAAACTGAAGAAGGAGCCAAGATGTCCTTCAACAGATGAATGAATAAAGAAGATGTGATTCATATATGTAATGGAATATTACTCAGCCATCAGAAAGAATGGCTATATACAAAGACATGGATGGCACTGGAGCTAAGTGAAATAAGTCAATCAGAGAAAGACAATTTTCAAATGGTTTCATTTATATGTGGAATATAAGGAATAATAGGGAAAGGGAGGGAAAACTGAATGGGAAGAAATCAGAGAAGGAGAGAAACCATTAAAGACTCTTGACTTGGAGAAACAAACAGGACTGTGGAAAGGTGAGTGGGGTGATGGGCATTAAGGAGAGCTTGTTATATGATGAGCACTGGGTGTTATAAGGAACTAATGAATCATTGAACACTACATCAAAAACTAA
This sequence comes from Mustela nigripes, assembly GCF_022355385.1. Classification (NCBI taxonomy): domain Eukaryota; kingdom Metazoa; phylum Chordata; class Mammalia; order Carnivora; family Mustelidae; genus Mustela; species Mustela nigripes. The sequence goes on along the minus strand of NW_026740119.1, from coordinate 11,114 downwards.
AAAAATAAAAAATAGAAAAGAGTACAAAATGGGAAAAATGTAATACAATACAGAGAATGGATCTAGGAAATCCAAACTTCCCAATCACATGAAGAACAGATCAAGTAAAGTAAAACAAAAAACAGAAAACAAACAAACAAAAAAAACAAAAACCCAACTTTAGTAGAAAACTTTGAGCTGAAAGAGTTCAATATAATACAAAATAAATTAGGTAAGCAGGATCAGAAATGTCCTGGTTTAAACTTTTAAAATTCAAAGTTGAAAAATAAGTCTTATGAACATCTAGCTATGTAAAATGTTACTGTATTTATAGTAGGGATAGTTTCAGGAGAAGGGGAGAAATCAGGAAATATCATTTTTTTAACTTAACATTGATAAGAGAGGAAAAAAAAACAAAAAAAAATTTAAAAATTGAAAAGATAAATATAGGTACAACTTTTAAAACACAAATGTAAATTTAAGGAGTGGTTGATTTCTTCCAAATACCTAAATACAAAAAGGAAAGAAAAATATTGTATATAAAATAAAACAAGGTATAAAGCATGAAAATATGAAAAAATAAAGCAAAAGAGTTTAGAGAAGATAAAGCCAATGTAAAAAAAAGTTAAGTGCTGTAATAAAACTTCAGTCTTGGCCTTGCAGATACCACCACCCAGTCATGGTCAACCCCACTGTGTTCTTTGACATCACCATGGATGTGAGCCCTTGGGCTGCATCTCCTTCTAGCTATTTGGAGGTAAAATTTCCAAAGACAACAGAAAAGTTTCATGCTCTGAGTACTGAGGAGAAAGGATTTGGTTATAAATGTTCCTGGTTTCACAGAATTATTCTGGGATTTATGTGCCAGAGTGGTGGCTTCACATGCCATGATAACACTGGCAGCAAGTCCATCTATGGGGAGAAACTTGATGGTGAGAATTTCATCATAAAGCATAAGGTTCCTGGCATCTTATCCATCTCAAATACTGGGCTCAACACAAATGGTACCCAGTTTTTCATCTACACTGCCAAGACTTTGTGGTTGGATGGCAAGCATGTGGTTTTGACAAAATGAAAGAGGGCATGACAAAATGAAAGAGGGCATGAATATTGTGGAAGCCATGAAGTGCTTTGGATCCAGGAATGGCAAGACCAGCAAGATCTCCTTTGCTGATTGTGGGCAAATCTAATAAATTTGATTTGTGTTTTATCTTAACTACCAGACCATTCCTTCTGTAGTTCAGGAGAGCACCTTTTCACCACCATCTACTCAAAATAACCAAAAATCTTTGGGCCCTCATTGCAGTTTTATGGGATCCATGTTTTCCTTACTCCTCTCCAAGTCTAGCTAGATTGCAGATTTATGATTATAAAATAAAAACTAAACAACAAAGTTTCAGACTCAACCAACAGAAGAAAAATACAACTATTTGCAAATTATAAGGGATATCTAAAATAAAGTCCTTTAAAAAGTAAAAATATTTTGATATGCCTGGGTGACTCAGTCAGTTAACCAGTCTGCCTTTGGCTTAGGTCATGATCCCACCAACAGTGTAGGAGAGTTCCCCTTTATTCACATCCTCACCAACATTTATTGTTCCCTGGCTTGTTAATTTTAGCCATTCTAGTTGGAGTAAAGTTGTATCTCACTGTGGTTTTGATTTGTATTTCCCTAATGGCAAGTGACATGGATCATTTTTTCATGTGTCTGTTGGTCATTTGTATGTCTTCTTTGGAGAAGGGTCTGTTCATATCTTCTGTCCAATTCTTGACTGGATTATATGGTTTTTGGCTATTGAGTTTGATAAGTTTTTTATAGATCCTGGATACCAGCCCATTATCTTTTATGTCATTTGCAAATATCTTCTCCCATTTCATAGGTTGCGATTTAGTTTTGTTGACTGTTTCCATGGCTGTTCAGAAGACATTTATTTTGATGAAGTCCCTATAGTTTATTTCTGCTTTTGTTTCCTGGGATTGAATCCTGCATCAGGCTCCTTCCTCAGTGGGAAGCCTGCTTCTCCCTCTCCCATTCCTGCTGCTTGTGTTTCCTCTCTCTATGTGCCTCTCTCTGTCAAATAAATAAATAAAATCTTCAAAAAATGTAAAAATATTTCTTAACAGAAAAAATGTAATTAAAATGCATAGATGGTTATTAATAGTATCAATGTGATTTCAATAAGTGAAGCACAGTTTATTTGACATTGATGAAATAGTGTGTGGTCAAGAAAAATAAAAGGCATGGGCCTTTAAAATAATGAACAATGTGGTGAGATACTGTACTACTACACTATCATTTTCACATGTGTTAGCTAATTTAATGTTCAGAATAACACTGTGTGGCAGACATGGCCATTCTCATTTTAGATGTGAAACAACTGAGCATAGAGAGGTTTAATAACTTGTTCAAGGTTATCACTGGTAAGGGCATAACTGAGATTTGGGCCCAAGTCATTATAACTTGAGAACCTCAGACACACTACATTAATGTATCTGAAAAATTAGTCTTTGCATTACCTGCATCAGAATGCTTATTAAAACTGTAAACTCCTGATATTATCTCTGATATATTCTAGAGCTCTGAAGTTTGCATTTTAGTAAGTATTCCAGTTGATACTTATACATGCTAACATTTGAGAATCACTGAATTATGTGTACTACCTCCAAGAAAAACAGAAAAACATAATTGAACAAATTGAATTTTAATCAAACCTTTCTATTTTAGCCAGATTAAGTGGAAAAATAGCATATAATTTAATATTAAGCAGGTTATCATGACAAACAAAACACTACAGAAAATATATATTATTCCCAACCATCCTTTTACTTTTACAAAATTGATCATGTATTAGATTCTAAAAGAAAACTAATTCCAAAAAGACCATATTAAATAATCAGAATGTGATAAAACTAGGATTTAATAAAAATTTAAAGAAAAATATACAGCTGGGAATTATTTTATTTTATTTATTTTTTTAAGATTTTATTTATTTATTTATTTGACAGACAGAGATCACAAATAGGCAGAGAGGCAGGCAGAGAGAAAGAGGGGGAAGCAGGCTCCCCGCTGAGCAGAGAGCCTGATGCGGGGCTTGAACCCAGGACACTGGGATCATGACCTGAGCCAAAGGCAGAGGCTTTAGCCTACTGAGCCACCCAGGTGCCCCAGCTGGGAATATTTTTAAAAAACACTTTCTTTTTTTAAAAATTTTTATTTATTTTTTAAATAAACATATAATATATTTTTATCCCCAGGGGTACAGGTCTGTGAATCGCCAGGTTTACACACTTCACAGCACTCACCATAGCACATACACTCCCCAATGTCCATAATCCCCCTTCTCCCAGCCCCCCTCCCCCCAGCAACCCTCAGTCTGTTTTGTGAGATTAAGAGTCACTTATGGTTTGTCTCCCTCCCAATCCCATCTTCTTTCATTTATTCTTCTCCTACCCACTTAAGCCCCCATGTTGCATCACCACTTCCTCATATCAGGGAGATCATATGATAGTTGTCTTTCTCTGCTTGACTTATTTCACTAAGCTTGATACCCTTTAGTTCCATCCATGTCATTGCAAATGGCAAGATTTCATTTCTTTTGATGGCTGCATAGTATTCCATTGTGTATATATACCACATCTTCTTTATCCATTCATGTGTTGATGGACATCTAGGTTCTTTCCATAGTTTGGCTATTGTAGACATTGCTGCTATAAAAAACACTTTCTTAAATAATTATTATTGTAGCTATAATTATAAAGATCAGAAATAGTGACCAAAAAAAAAAAAAAAAAAGAAATAGTGACTAAAAAAAATGAAACTAAGAGCTTTGAAAAGATAAACAAAATTGATAAACCTTTGGTCAGACTTATTAAGAAAAAGGAGAAGTTACTACTGACACCACAGAAATACAAAACATTATAGGAGATTACTACAAAAAATTGTAAGCCAACACATTGAACAATCAAGAAGAAATAGATAAATTCCTAGAAACATACAATTTTCCAAGACTGGATTAGGAACAAATAGAAACCCTGAACAGATTAATTATTTGTAATGAAATTGAATCAGTAATCAAAAAAGTACCTACTAACCAAACTCCGGGACCAGATGTCTTTGAAGGTGAAGTCAACCACACATTTGAAGAAGAGTTAATACATGTCCTTCTCAAATGATTCAAAAAGTTGAAGAGGAAGAAATGCTTCTAAATATATAGCCAGCATTACCCTGATACCAAAACCAGAAAAGGATGCCACACACACAAAAAGAAAATTACAGAATAATGTCCTTGATAAATATAGATGCAAAAATTTGCAACAAAGTGTTAGTCAACTGAATTTAACCATACCCTAAAAGGATCATTCACACTTATCAAGTGGGATTTATTCCAGGAATGCAAGGATGTTTCAAGGACGTTTCAATATTCACTAATCAATTAATCACATCAACAAAATGAAGAATAAAAGTAATATAATACCTCAGTGGATGCAGAAAAGACATGTGAAAAAATTCAACATCTATTCATGATGAAAGGTCTCAACAAGGTGGGTATAGAGGGAAGATACCTCAACTTAATAAAGACCATATATGGCAAACCCACTGCTAACATACTAAATAGTGAAAAGCTGAAAGCTTTTCCTCCAAGATCAGGAGTAAGATAAGGATACAAGCTCTCCCCACAATTATTCAACATAGTACTGGAAGTCATAGCCACAGCAATCAGACAAGAAAAAAAAATAAATAAAAGGTAGCCACACTCATAAAGAAGAAGTAAAACTGTCACTATCTTCAGATGACACAATACTCTATGGAGAAAACTCTAAAGATTCCAAGAAAATCTATTAAAACTAATAAATAAATTCTAATAAATATTAATAAGTAAAGTTGCAGGATACAAAGTCAATATACAAAAATCTATGGCATTTCTATACACTAATTTTAAAAGTAGCTGAAAGAGAAACTAAGAAAACAATCCCATTTACAACTGCATCAAAAAAAGTAAAATACCTAGGAATAAATTTAATAAAGGAAGTAAAAGGCATGTATTTTGAAAACTATGACATTGATGAAAAAAATTGAAGATGACACAAATAAATAGAATGATATAACATGCTCATGGATCAGAAGAATTAATATTGTTAAAATGTCAATACAACCCATAGCAGTACATAGATTTAATGCAATCCCTATCAAACACCAATAGTGTTATTCACAGAACTAGAGCAAGTAATTGTAAAATTCCTGTGGAATCCCATAAGACCCCTAATAGCCAAAGCAATGTTGAGAAAAAAGACCAAAGCTGGAGGAATCAGAATCTTGGATTTAAAACTATTCTACAAAGTTACTGCAATCAAAAGATATGCTATTGGCACAAAAATAGACACATTATATCAATGGAACAGAATAGAAAGCCCAGAAATAAACTGTGCTTATATGGTCAATTAACGTATGACAAAAGAGGAAGGAACACACACTGAGGCAAAGAAAGTCTTTTAATAAAGTGTTGGGAAAAGCTGGCAGCTACATGCAAAAGAATGAAACTGGACCTTTTCCTTACACCATATACAAAAATAAACTCAAAAGTGATTAAAGAACTAAATGTGATATGCAAAATCTTAAAAGTCCTAAAAGAAAACATAGTAATCTCTTAGACATCAGCTTTAGCAATATTTTTCTTAATCTGTCTCCATAGACAAAGGACACAAAAGCAAAAATAAAGAATTGGGATTATATTAAACTAAAAACTTTTGCATAATTAAAGAAACCATCAATAGGACAAAAAGGCACTTATAGAATGAAAGAAGATATTTGCAAATGATAACTCTGAAAGGCGGTTAATATGCAAAATATGTAAAGAATTCATATAACTCAATACCAAAATAACCCCAAATAATCTGATTTAAAAATGTGTGGGGAACCTGAATAGCCATTTTTCCAAAGAAGGCACACAGATGACAAACATGAAAAGATGCTCAACATTACTCATCATCATTAAAATCACAATAAGATATCACCTTACACCTGTCATAATGATTAGAATGAAAAAGACAAGAAATGCAAGTGTTGGCAAGGATGTGGAAAAAAGGGAACCCTTGTGCACCTTTGGTGAGAATGTAAATTCGTACAGCCACTATGGAAAAGAGTTTGGCAGTTTCTCAAAGAATTAAAAGTGGAAATATCGTATGATCCAGTTATTCCATTTCTGTATATTTGCTCAAAAATGAAAACACTAATTTAAAAAGTTATATGCATCCCTATGTTTGCTGCAGCATTATTTATAATAACTAAGATATGGAAGCAGCCTCTGTCCATGGAAAAATGGATAAAGAAGATGTGGTATATATATAATAGAATATTACTCAGCCATACAAAAGAATGAAATCCTACCATTCACAACAACATAAATGGACCTAGTGGTTATTATGCTAAGTGAAATAAGTCAGCAAAGGCAAATACTTAATAATTTCACTTATATGTGGGATCTAAGCAAAACAAACAAAAAATAGAAACAGATTCATAAATACAGAAAATAAACGTGATTTCCGGAGGGGAAAAGGGTGGGGAGATAGGAGAAATATGTGAATGAATTAGCAGGTACAAACTTCCAGTCATAAAATAGGTGTCATAGGTATGAAGGTACAGCATAGGGAATATAGTCAATAGTATTGTAATACATTTGTAAAGAGACAGATGATATCTACATTTCTCACAATGAGCATTTTGTAATTTATAATTGTTGAATCACTTTATCATATATTTGAAACTAATATATTGTATGTCAGCTATACTTCAGGTAAAAATGCATAAAAAATTATTAGTCTACCCACCAAAATTTCTAAAATGAGAAAGATAGAAAATAACAAGTCTTGACAAAGCTATAGAGCAACAAATATATAGAGGATGTGAAATTCTCACTTGTATTGCTGGTTGGACTGAAATAGTTACAATCATCTCAGAAAAATGGTTTGGCAGTATCAACTTAAACAAATTATATGTATGCTCTATGACATAGCAATTCCTCTCTGAGCTTTATAACAAACTGTATTCATATGTCCACCAGCCCCCAGATGAGATGTTTCTAAATACCCATTGTAGAATGTATAAATTGTGGTATAGTCACACAATTGAATACTATATAGTAGGAAAAAGAACAATCTCCAGCTATATGAATCTTATAATGCATTAGGGAAACCAGATACAAATGCACACATTCTGTATAACTTCATTTGCATAATGAGAAAAACATTCAAAATTAATCTATCAGTTTGATTATAATTTGTATGGATGATTTTTTAAAGTTCTTTTTTTTTTGCTTTAATTCCAATATACCCAATGTCAGGTATACAATACAGTGATTAAACAATTCTATATGTTACTCAGTGCTCATCATGATAAGTGTACACCTCTTTCACCCATCCTCCCATCAACCTCTCCTTTGATAACCTTCCATTTGTTTTCTATAATTAGGTCTGTTTCTTGGCTTCTTGGCTTCTATCTCTCTCTTTTTCCTTTGTTCACTTGTTTTGTTTCTTAAATTCCATACATGAGTGAAATCATATGGTATTGATCTTTCTTTGACTTACTTCACTTAGCATTATACTCCCTAGCTCTGGAGAAAGGGGAACCCTCTTACACTGTTGGTGGGAATGTAAGCTGGTACAGTCACTTTGGAAAACAGTATGGAGGTTCCTCAAGATGTTAAAAATAGAGCCACCCCAATATCCAGCAATTGCATTACTAGGTATTTACCCCGGAGATACAGATGTAGTGATCCAAAGGAACACATGCACCCAAATGTTCATAGCAGTAATGTCCATAATAGCCAAACCACAGAAAAAGGTGAGATGTCCATGATGGCAGATGAATGGATAAAGAAAATGTGGTTATAAATACAATGGAATATTAGTTATCAGAAAAGATGGATATTACATTTACATCAATGTGGATGAAACTGAAGAGTATTATGCTGAGTGAAATAAGTCATTCAGGGAAAAACTATTATATGGTTTCACTCAAATGTGGAATATAAGAAACAGGGCAGAAAAGGGGAAATGGGGGAAGGGAGGGAAAACTGAATGGGAAGAAATCAGTGAGGGAGAAAAACTATGAGACACTCTTAACTATAGGAAACAAACAGAGTTTCTGGAGGGGAGTTGGGTGGGGTTGTGGGGTAACTGGGTGATGGGCATTAAAGAGAGCAAGTGATGTGATGAGCACTGGGTGTTATATGCAACTGATAAATCATAAGTAAATAGATAAATAATATTGGGGAAAAAAGAATTATGTGCTCCATTTCTTTGAAAAATGCTGTTGGTATTTTGATAGGGATTGCCTCTAATGTACAGATTGCTTTGGGTAATATAGACATTTTAACTATTAATTCTATCAACATATGAGCAAAAAATGTCTTTCCATTTCTTTATGTTTTCTTTAATATCTTTTGTTAATGTTGTATAGTTTTCAGAGTGCAAGACTCTCACCTCTTTGGTTTGATGTGCTCTTAGGTATTTTATTATTTTTGTGCAATTTTAAATCAAATTGTTTGCTTAATTTCTCTTTCTGCTGCTTCATTATTACTGTTTAGAAAGGCAACAGATTTCTGTATATTGATTTTACATCCTGAGACTTTGCTGAATTTATCGGTTTTAGCAGTTTTTTGTTGAGTCTTTAGGGTTTTTTTTTTTATATATAGAGTATCATGTCATCTGGAAATAGTGAAAATTCTGCTTCTTTCTAACTAACTTTGATTGCTTTTATTTCTTTTTGTTGTCTGATTGATACTGAATAAAAGCAGCAGGAGTGGACATCTGTCTTGTTCCTCACCTTAGGGGAGAAGCTCACAGTCTTTCCCTATTGAGTATGATGTTTTCTGTGGGTTTTTCATATAAGACCTTTATCATGTTGAAGTATGTTTCCTCTAGATCTGCTTTGCTGTTAGTTTTTATCATGTATAGATATGGTACTTTGTCAAATGATTTTTCTGCATCTATTGGAATAATTGTATGGTTTTGCACTTTCTCTTATTGATGTGATTTATCACATTCATTGCTTTGCAAATATTGAATCACCTTTGTATCATAGAAGTAAATTCCAGTTGATTGTGGTGAATGATTTTTTAATGTATTGTTGGATTTGGTTTGCTTGTATTTTTTGAAGATTTTTGCATTTATATTCATCGAGATATTGGCCTTTATTTCTCGTGTGTGTGTGTGTGTGTGTGTGTGTGTGTGTGTGTGTGTGGTGTCTTTATCTGGCTTTGGTATCAGAGTAATACTGACCTTTTAAAATGAATTGGAAAGTTTTCCTCCCTCTTCTGTTTTTTAGAATAGTTTGAGAATAATAGGTGTTAAATCTTCTTTAAGATCTTGGCAGAATTCATCTATGAAGCCATGTGGTCTTGGATTTTTGAGTTTTGGGGGGAGAGTCTTTTGATTACTGATTAAGTTTCTTTGCTGTAATCAGTCTGTTCAAATTTTCTATTTCCTCCTGCTTCAGTTTTGGTAGGTTATATGCTTCTGGGAATTTATCCACTTCTAGGGTGTCCTTCTTTAAGATTTCTTGTAGCTGGAAGCCTACAAATATTTTTAAGGTCATCGAAAATCAGTGCAAATTTCCTGCAGAAAGGTTTACTAATTTCTACTCCAACCCAATATTTCTCTTCTCTGAAACTTTCAGTGAACTAGTTATATTAATTCTTTCACTCACTTTATGAACCCCAAATAAATAATCTAAACACTAAAATACAGAGCGAAAAAACAGGAAACAAAACTGAAATTTAAGTCAAATTCTATGTAGCATGCATACTTGGGGCCACTTTACCATACAGAGCATGCTTTGGGTAGTTCAGCCACTCATATGTCTCTTATGAATCAAATTTAATACTACTTACTTGTTCATCACTCTGTTGAGATTCATTCAGAAGGGTCAGCAGTTTCTACAACGTTTAAGAATAATCTCTTCCTGGAACATTCTGAAGGGCCCTCCTTTTAAGAAGCCATTGTTGAAATATGACCTCCTTTCTAGCACTTTCCCCCCCAGCATTGTGCTTCATTATGAGAGTCTTTCTGCAGCATGTTCCCCAAGCAAATCTCTTAAGTACCAGAGCTTATAACAAGCCTATACTTGTCTAGTATTTGACTCTTTGCCTTCATGGATGGTACCATTCTTCAGCTGATTCCAATCAAGACACTTGGTTTGGTAAATAACTTTAAGGTGGGGATTTTAGGACAAATTTTGAAATAGAAACACAATATATGCTCTCCTTATCATTTGTAGCATTCTGTTCCTTAAAATATCATCAAATCAATTAAATTTTCTACAGAAACAATTATTATTGAGGTTCAATTACTAATGGTTCAATAGCAATAAAGTGATTGCTTTAAGCAATGACACATAATCAATATTATGTCTTCTAAATGTTTTTGGAATCTTTTTTTAACTTCTAAAAACTGCAAGTATTTCTATCCTATTGAAGTCAAAGGTGTTAAAACATACAACACATATTCCATATTAAATTAATGATATTTTCTTGGCCTCTTAGAATTTAGAAGAGACTTGATGAAATGACTTAGACAATCCAATTGTTTTTAAAAATCCATCCAAGTAATATTCAAGTAGTGTCTTCTTTTTCTCTTGATAAATCTCCCAACAATAAGCAGTGACATTCAAAATCATTCTGCTAATCTTAGAGCTACTTTCAAAGTACTAAGTATTCAACAAGTGTTTGTTATTGTTAATATGATGGTCTTTTCAGATCAAAAAAAATTTTTAAATCTGAAGATTGACCCACTATTTCTCCTCTTCACCCCCTCCTAATTCCCTGAGTTTATTCAAAGCTACAAATGGAGCTACTTAATTTTGGAGTAAAGTATTGTCACCAGGGAGCTCTAATTTTTTTTTTTAAACCAACCAAAATGGATGAAGGACCTCAATGTACGAAAGGAATCCATCAAAATCCTTGAGGAGAACACGGGCAGCAACCTCTTCGACCTCTGCCGCAGCAACATCTTCCTAGGAACAATGCAAAAGGCAAGGGAAGCAAGGGAAAAAATGAACTACTGGGATTTCATGAAGATCAAAAGCTTTTGCACAGCAAAGGAAACAGTTAACAAAATCAAAAGACAACTGACAGAATGGG
>NW_026740118.1:0-14036 GCF_022355385.1 Mustela nigripes | reverse complement strand
AGCATCTATTTAGAGGATAGTGGTTTTTTCCCTCCATCATCCTGTTAATATGATGAATTCTATTGATGAATTTTCAAATTTTAGTCCAGCTTTTACTTTCATGGGGTCTCACAGGGGTCTCACATGACCCCTCCCTCAGGACAGTTAGACTTCCTACATGGTGCCTCAGGGCTCCTACCATGAGTTTTCAGAGAGTCTTGGGCCAAGGCTGCAAGGCTTCTTACAACCTAGCCTCAGAAGTCTCCAGTGTTAGTTCAGCCACCTTCTATTGGTCAAGCTAATCACTAAGGCCAATGCCAACTCAAAAGGATGGTAAATTGTCACCATCACTCAATGTGAGGAGTAGTAAAGAATTTTTGACCATCTTTAATCTACTACACCTTTTTTGTTTTGAGTTGGGCTTTATATTTCATCCTTTTTGTTTTCTATATCTCTGTCTGAAGTGGGATGGGCTATTTTTCACTTCAGCTCTGGCTGCCATATTTACCTGATATTCCCCTCACCTGTTTTAGACCTCAACTTAGGTATCATTTCCCTGACTTTCCAAAAAGAGATTATGCTTTCCTCCTAAGTGTCCCCATAGGACCCCATTTGCACCCCCATACCTACTGCACATGCGGATCTGTCCTCCAGCCATATTTTTTCCCAAACATTAAGCATTCTTTTTTTTTTTTTTTTTTTTTCAGACAGAGATCACAAGTAAGCAGAGAAGCAGGCAGAGAGAGAGGGGGAAGCAGGCTCCCTGTTGAGCAGAGAGCCTGATGCGGGGCTTGATCCCAAGACCCCAGGACCATGACCTGAACTGAAGACAGAGGCTTAACCCACTGAGCCAGCCAGGTGCCCCTAAGTGTTCTTTTTAAGACGCTGTACTTCATCTACAATATTCCCTCTGCCCAGGATCCTTTCCCTATTTTGCCACCATGCAATCATATTTCATCCTTTAAATATCCTTTCACAAAGTTAGGCTTCCCAATTTGGGAGATAAGAAAACTAAATCTGAGATTGAGTGTTATGACTAAAATCACACAGCTACTCAAACTAGGATTCAAACCAGATTGCCCGATTCAAGTGCTCCATGGCACTTGTACATGGCACAAGTACCAAAGGCTCTCTTGCTTGGCCCCATCCCCTATGCATTCTGCCCAACAGTCAGCCTTGAGGCTGTTCGAGTTTACTTTGCCTGCACGTCTAGTTAGCTGTAGATACCAAGCAATTTGTATCTCCTCTGAAAGTAGTGGTGGTCAAGCCCCCTTGCGCTCACTGTAGAGCAACTCTGAGTTGACCCGTAAAATCTTCATCATTGGGACAGAGACAAAGTTACCCATTGGGTGATGTTATTTGATGTCAGTGGTGCACTGTTGCTTATCCTCCTTCCCTTGACTGTTCTACCTGCCCCACTTCCCTTACCTTCCATGTCCATGTGAATCCTCATCCCAGTGTCTGGGTAACCTGCCATACAGTGTACACCTACGTCCTCGGCATGAAATAGTCACTACAGAGACTCAAGTCAAAGGGCATGACCCTGTGGGATATATGGGCTTCCCAGAAGTCACTACAATGCCCTGATACAAGTTCTAAAGAAATAAAATATTGGGCATTGCTGTATTACATATAAACCATGGTGCATACAATTAAATATATATAGCATATAAAAGGAAAATATTCCTTCCAGAGTTAACTGACATATGATTCTCTCTTAACACACTGAGTGACTCAAAAGTAGATTGCAATTTACCAATTAGGAATCTCAGGTAAAAGTTTAAATTCATTATAAACAAATAGTAAAAACTGGCAAGAAAATACCAATATTTAAAATGTTATCATTTTTATTTTATTATGGGGGGGTAGAGATGTTTGACATACAAAAATGGATTATTTTTTATAAGATCTCAACATAGTACCATGCAATTATTCCTTGATTGTCTACCTCTTAAGTCAAAAATAATATATATCTTGCTTTAATTGGGAATATTTCTGGGCATATTTAACTTAGTATATTGTTAATGTCTTTATTACTAGAAATTCTATTTTCCTGAAAACATTAGCATCATATAATACTTGGTCTCTTTTGAAAGTCTCTTTTATTTTGCACATGTCAGAAGTTACAATGCAGCCATATAGATGGAGAATCTTCAACCTAAAAAAAAAGTGAAGAGACAAGACCCCCAATTATGTAGAGTGGAGACAGTAGAGCCTAGATTCTAAGCATGGTAAGTGTATGAAAATTATTTATGTTAAGTACTTTATGTTTCTCAAGGAGAAAGATAGCATCAAACTTGAGAACATCAAGTGCATTTTAAAATTCTGTCGCCTAGGGGCGCCTGGGTGGCTCAGTGGGTTAAGCCGCTTGCCTTTGGCTCAGGTCATGATCTCAGGGTCCTGGGATCGAGCCCCACATCAGGCTCTCTGCTCAGCAAGGACCCTGCTTCCTCCTCACTCTCTGCCTGCCTCTCTGCCTACTTGTCATCTCTCTCTGTCAAATAAATAAATAAAATTTTTTAAAAAATTAAAAAAAAAATAAAATTCCGTTGCCTTAGTGAGGAATGGTGAGAATATCTGAAGTTGAAGACCAGCTATATTCTGAAGGAAAGGGTATGTTCTGTGCTACTGTAACACTCACTCTCCATAAAAAAAGTTTTAGTGGAACACAGTCCTGTGCATTCACTTTCACGCTAGATGGGCACAGCTGAGTAGTTGCAATAAGCACATCTGACCTGTCAAACCTAAAGTATTCATTCTCTGGCCATTTACAAAAGGATTTTTCCAACCCTACTTTATGTGAAGTAGTGAGGGAAGGACATGTCTCACATGTTCTCATAGCACAAGTTGACAAAATGCTCTAGCAAAGGATCTCCTTGTTTTCAAACTAATCCTCTACCTCGTGCTTCTGAAAATTCCTCAAATCCAATAAAAAAATAATAGTTCAACTTACAGGGAAAGAAGTGCATTCATCTCACAGCAATAGTGGTAGTATGAAGGAAGAATGCGGAAACTCCATCAATGGTGACTCGTTTAGCATTTTTTTAAAATAAGGAAATACTGACCAGGCAGAATCTTATGCAATCAGCTGATATGTGTGACTGTTAAGGTTTTTCGTTTCTCAGTATTGTAGAAAAACCCAGTAATAAATTCTTCTCAGGATGTATTAATTTTGCCTTTGATAAAGAATTGCCAGGCCTAGTTTCAGAAGGCAAAAAGGGCCATGATTTTTATGGTGCTTCCCATTTTGCCTTCCCTGCCAGTAGTTCCAACTTCAGTCTTCACTCACCTTGACCCCAGTTCCATTTCTCCTGTTTCTCTACCTGGTTTCTGAGCAAACTTTTTTTTTTTTTTTTTTACCATAATTTCAAACTGCTCAGCTGTGTGTTTGTGTATGTGTCTGTGTGTTTACCTATTAAAAAAAAAAAAAAAGTCCTAAAGCCTTTGGAAAGGAGGCAGGATTTAAATTTAGGAATAATTACAAACAACTATTAGGCAGTTGTGTGCATTTTAATGTTGATGGTACTGGAACAATAATCATGCCAGTATTCCCTTATTAGTTTACTACTTGTTTTTTTTTTTTAAGTTTTTTTATTTATTTGACACAGAGAAGGAGAGGGAGAGCAAACACAAGTGTGGGAGCAGCAGGCAGAGGGAGAGGGAGAGGGAGAAGTAGACTCCCTGCTGAGCAAGGAACTGGACATGGGACTCGATCCCAGTTCCCTAGGATCATGACCTGAGCTAAAGGCAGACACTTAACAGACTGAGCCATACAGGTGCCTCAGTCTACTACTTGTTTTAGAACTGTCTAGGACACACTCAACTTTTTCCCAAACTTACATTCTAACAAAAGACAAATCATGTTCTATGATCACAATGGATTTCTTCTTAGGAAATCCTATGAATTTGATCTCAAATGCTCAAAAATTACTTAGCCCCAGGGAATGCAATGTGTGCATTGTTAGATCAGAGACACATTTATATTCATTGAAAATAATGGAGAATTGTACATTTCTATGTGGCATGGAAGTTCCCAATTCTATAATAGGAGATGGTAAAATATTTATCTTTTTTTTTAGACTAAGAAAGATTAAAGCTCCTGTTACCAGAAGTACAAAATGGGAAAAACTAGATCAGTCAGATAGATATCTATAAAATTCAAAAACCCTTCCTTTTCCTCTAGAAAGTATTCTATAATTCAGTATTCAAAGGATGAGATATTCAAATAAGTCTCTTCCACCAATACCCTGGAGTCTCAGCTTAGCAATGAACTAGGACACTAATTTTTTACTGATGTAGTAATTGGAAATACAGAATCAGGATTTCTAACCCTCTTACATGTATTCTTTAATGTTAAAGAAGATGGGTGAAAAAAGTGAATTCTAGCTTAAAAAGAAAAAAAAAAGTAAGAGGTCGCATTTGCACCATGCAATGAGATATTGGAAGAAGACAGAATTCTTTGCCCACCAACACATTTGTGGAGGAATGCCTTACCTTTAGGATTTTGGAAAATAATGTAAATTCCATTATGTCTTCTGAGTTCTCAATTCATATTTTTAGTAATAAACAAATTATTAGTTAATTTTCATAAGACATAGATGATCAGCAAACTGAATTTCCTCAAACGGTTCCATTATTTTGTTTGTTTTGAAACCTAAAAAGTTCTGGGGTTCTATGCAGAAGTATTTGTTCTATGGATTCCTCTATTTTCTGAAAGATTAACTCATTATAGAAATCTCAGATTTCTTCCAAAAAGTTCAGATTTCACAGAGGAGACTAGGATTAATCAAATAATTCTTGAAATATGGGACATCTGAAATGGTAGTTTCAACTCCAAAAACTCCTCAAATGTTTTTTTTTTCTCCCCCCTGGCTTGTATATCGTTCTGGTAAATGGTATCTCAAGGACAGAGGCCAACATAACTGGAAAATATCTAATGTCCCTCAAGTATTTTTTCCTCAACTTTTCAATGAACTTCAAAGTACCAACGAACTAATATATTTCTTGTGCTATATGAGAAGTCATGAAAACTTGGTTTGGTCTTAAATAAAGTTCCAGAAGCTACTTTCTGGGAAATATTTAATGATAGCTAGAATTCTGTGTTGATAAAATGGAAGCAACACTGAGGATTTATAAGTAATAATACAAATATTCAATACTAAACAAACCAATGCACAGCTGATATCAAGTTTTCATTTTGTGATGACATTTAAGACTGAAAGAGAAACAAGTGGACAAAAATAAACATTCTCTTACCATCTACAGTTTTCGCAAAGTTTTTGAACCACGTCCAGGGTGACATTCTTGCAGAAACTGAGTTTCACATGTTCCAAACTAATGTGACAATAATTAGCCAATGAATAAACTCTGGGAAGGAGAAAGAGAACAAAAAGTTATGAGAATAGATAGTGAAGTGTACTTTTTTATGAAGTTTTCAAAAACTCAGCCCCCAAATTTACTTTGGCTTTGCATGTTCACTAACCCCACACTATCCCTCCTCCCCTACCAGTCCTGCCCTCCCATCCAGACAGAGACTGCAAATATAGTTCCCTAACAGCAGCACATGCAATGAACACACCGAATAAAATTTCCAGACCAAAAAACAAAACAAAAAAAAGTAAAGAAGACAGGGGCAAAGATCTAAAGATGTCAGATTCTACTTGGAGATACTTAGAGAAAGGGTAATAGTAGATAGATCCAAAGGGTTATTACAGTGTTGTCATTTTGATGGGTATTTAGTTATAATGAAGTAAAAGTGATCATTATCTTAACATCTGGCACCAGACTTACTCCCAGAAGGGACCTGTCTTTGTTTGGGCTAATACTGTGCTAGACGTTTGTAGGAGGAAAGGGCCTGCAGAACAACATGTCATAGTTCTGCCACTCTTCATGGACAGGGATGGGTTTTTCTTCCTCCTGACAGCTGGGTAAATAAAGACCGTGGAGTGGGGAGAGACAGAAGGCAGAAAATGGGGCGAGGCCAGAGCTGGCAAGGTAAGGTTGACGGGACACTTGAGGCTGTGAGAAGGTATTCTCTTTGTTGTGATATAGGCCTTTCTTCGGGTTCCCTGAAACATTTCTACTGAGGTTTATTTCACTCACTATTGAGATAGAAGAGGCTGAGTTACCATTGTGCATGTGAGAGGGAGCAGGACCCCAAGAAGCACAAGACAGGAGGGGACCTGAGAGTCTAAGTCCCACCACCCCAGGATTTGTCAGAATCATGAGGATGGAATTTTGGAAATGTTGAAGAGTCTACCTAGATCTTGGGAGTAAAATGTCCACTCCCAGGACAAGGGATCCATATATAACCTAAATTGTTAGTCCTCACGGGATGACTCCTGGACCAGCAGCATCAGCATCACCTAAGAAATTGTTAGAAAATTTGGCTTCACTCCTGATCCACTAACTCAGAAACTATAGAGTTGGGGCTCACCAGTCTGTGTCTATAGGTGTGTGTGTGTGTGTGTGTGTGTGTGTGTGTGTGTGTGTATTTCTGTTTAAGATTTTGTATATTTATTTGAGAGAGAAAGGGAGAGAGAGAGAGCAGGAGCACATGGAAGGAGGGACAGAGGGAGAGGGAGAACATCTCCAGCAGACTCTGCTCTGAGCACAGAGCCAGAGGTGGGGCTCAATCTCATGACCCCAAGATCATGACCTGAGCTGAAATCAAGAGTTGGATGCTCACCTAAGGGTCCCACACAAGCCTGTGCTTTAACAAGTCTTCTGAGTGATCCTGATGTACATAAAAATTGAGAACTACTGATCTTATCGATGGTTCACAGCCTTGGCCACACAGCAGATCCACCTGGGATCCAATGATTAGCAAATATGGATGCTAGAGAATCATTGTCAGTGATTCTACCATCTAAACAAATTGTACTTCTGAGAAACAGATTACTGAAAATAAATCTATAGGTTAAAGTAAAAAACCTCTGGTAAGCAGGAGTTTTTACTGACCTTCTAGTTGGGCTTCCTAAAAATAGTAATTCTGCTTTAACAGAATCCATGTTCAGTATTTGTGCCCTCTGTAAGCATTAATTCTTCTGTCCATTTCAGACTCTTCTGTTAGGCTAGTTACCAGGTCTCCATCTAAAATTGGGGGACTATGGGAAAGCAGGTAAGAATGGGGAATAGCAAGAAGGGGAGAAAGTTAGGGCAAGTAGGTCTGTAGCAAACATATTTTTACTATCCCCAGAACTGTTGGGAAATGGGACAGTCATCAATGTCAGAAACATGAGATGGTCCCATGGAAATAAAGCCATGCCAACGTTAAAAGCAAAGGAACTTTCAAACTTAAATGCTAAGTATTATCATCTTTGCTATCCAGATATAGACCCAGATCGTATGTGTGGCCTGTACTCACTATCAAAGATGATCTGTTTGGGGATTTTGAATATTTTACATAGCATACCATGGAGAGGTGTCCTAATGTTAACAAGGGCAAGGGGAAAAGCTTCCTTAGACAGTCTCTGATATAGTTCCCCATGTTTCATACTGGTGAAAGCACATTATCTATAATAAGAAATCTATGCTTTTCAATGTTAAAAGAACATTATACATACAAAAAATTCCACAATTTATGTCCTCATCTTTAAAATGGACATTTTCTTAGGGTACCTGGGTGGCTCAGTCAGTTAAGCCTCTTGCCTTCTGCTCAGGTCATGATCCCAGGGTCCTGGGATCAAGTCCTACATCGGGCTTCACTGCTCAGCTAGGAGTTTCCTTCTCCCTCTCCCTCTGCCCCTCCCCCCACAACTTATGCTCTCTCTCTTTCTCACTCTGTCTCTTTCTCAAATAAATAGGTAAAATCTTTAAAAAAAGAAAATGGACACTTTCTCTAGTTTTCAATTAATAACAGAAAAATCAGAGGACTTTAAATGTCATGATAATATCCATAAATATTGAAATTCTGATATCTCTTGGGGTTCCACTGAATGATTAGACCAGTGCTCTCAAGTCTTCCCTATAATAATTATGAAAATTCAAAGTTCTTTACAATGGATTTATTCAAAATGAGTAATGATAATTTTTACTTTCTAAGAAATAACCACCTTAAATAAGTAGCATGAGTGTATGCATAGTGAATAATACTTATGATTTGAACAAAAACAATTTTAATGGTATTTATAAACAAATAATAATGCCTAACACAGAGTGCTTTTCATATTTAAGGCCCTTAAATCTTTTCCTGAGTTAAGTCACTTAGTCCCCACGAAGACCCTGAGGCAGGACCTATCATTTTCATCTTCATGTTACTGATGAGGAAAGTGAGGCACAGAGAGGTTTAGTATCTCATCCAAGGTCACCCGGCTAATAAAAGAGCTGGGGTTTGGGTCAGGGAATTGGGCCCCAAAGTCCATGCTAAATCAATCCTGCCTCTCAAATGAAACAAATGATTTAGTCTACTTGCACAAGAATTATGTGAGTGTTTTCCTGAACATTTTAGTTAGAGATCTTATCGCCTCACAGGAAAAAAAAAGTAATCTGCTTCTCATTCCTGAGTGTCTATCAGTAAATGAGTCGGCAAGACTCTGTTTGATAATTGTTCCTGTTCATTTCTGGTCCAAACCTCAATGATAATATAAAAACCACAGGATGCAGACCCAGGTTTCTGTTGCATGTTTTCATGAACATGAGAACAGTGTTTCATGTTTTCCTCTAAGAAAACAAGTTCACTAACGTGAGGAAGGCAATGTAAGAACAGGTTTCACATTGCTGTAAATGTTTCTCTCAGGTTATTCAACTACTTCCGGAAGTCCCCATCGCTTTCAAAATAGAACATTCTTTTCTCTTACAATCGAATAAATCCTGCTCAGATAGGCTCTGCTGTAGAGGTACCCCTGCTCTGAGAGATGCAGTAAAACAATGAAACACCCACTCATGTCGTATATTTGCCTACTTGATCACCTCTCTCTAAATTAAGCTACTGAATGGCTGGCTTGGGGGCAGTAAACAAGGCAACATAACTGGTTTTGTATTCACATTTGAATTAACTGAATGTTTTATTGGAGACAAAGTAAAATAGAAAAGGAAGATCCTGAGGCAGCATGAAGCAGGCAATCCAGTAAGAGTGCCAGGAGAGCCAACAAAAATGGGGGTGTTGCCATAGTTACCAATAAACACACACACACACACACACACACACACACACACACACACAGAGCCTACAACCTCCATGTCGGTAAGATAGTGAAAACCAGCAAAATAAGCTCTCAAGTCTAGGGTTGTTCTCTCCTCTGTACTTTAATTAGTATGATCCAGCCTTTGGAGACAAGCCAGAATGAAAAAAAAAAAAAAGTCTTTAATTCTGCCTGTTAGTAGGTTCTAGCCTTATGAAACCCTCTCTGAAGTGAAGCCTCTGGTACATATCAGTGTAATTAGAGACACAACACCCTTCTACTGTGAAGGTAGTCTCCTAATTAGGGACTGACCTGAGCTGTGTATCATTCATGCAGGCTCCCCGCCAACAGTAACACAGGAAAGACTCGGGTTCCAGTCAAGTCACACTTTTGTTAGTTCTGTATCACCCAGACAAGGGACTTTTGTCTCAGAGACAAAATCAGTAAAAGCTAATAGTGGCTTATCATTAGCCTAGCACACTGTATATTCACTTTATATTTTGTTATATTTCAGTCAGACATTTATAAGTGAAATCCAAACACGTATAGTAAGTAAGATGATCAGCGGGATCATAAGCGCAGTCTTTATTCAGATAGTCACAGATAAAAGACAAAATGAAAGAAAGGTCAGTGGGCGGAGGGGGGGGGTGTAGTTTCCATCTGTAACGTGGCTTAAGCATAAATAAAAACTGGGCCTGAAGGAAAAGCAGGCCTCAAGGCCATAATGAAGTACATTTATGATGTCTTCCTTTCTATTCTATTCTACTGATTTTTCCCATGTAGATTTGTAGGATCTGACAAGCGTCCTCTGTCTACCAACTGCGGCATCCATTATGACGATCATAGACAGACGTGATGAGCAAGAGGGATGATACTGGTGAAGTTGCAAAGAGGAGAGGAAGCATGTCGGTTCTGTAAATCCAGCAGAAGTGTGTGTGGGCCCAGTGGTCTGCTAACCCAAGGGCATAGATCTGTGGTAAATACTGTCGTAAATGAATGGAAAACACCAGGGTAGTTTGAATTCATGTCTATTTTACATGCCCCTCTTATTTCCATTCAGACCCATTTCCAGACCCTGCATCTAGTATATAGATGCAATTCCACAGGAGGAAACCAAGTATAACCTTTATATTTTTTGTAGACCAACAGGGGGCCACACCCTAAAATACCATCATAGAACAAATGCATTTGATAAAAAGGGCTGTGTGACTCTTCCAAACTGATAAATGATTGTCTCATATATTATCTTTAATCAGAGATTTTAAGTTCAACAGATGTTAACTAGACTTATTGTGGTGATAATTTTGCAGTATACAAAT
Organism: Mustela nigripes; assembly: GCF_022355385.1. Classification (NCBI taxonomy): domain Eukaryota; kingdom Metazoa; phylum Chordata; class Mammalia; order Carnivora; family Mustelidae; genus Mustela; species Mustela nigripes. The sequence goes on along the minus strand of NW_026740118.1, from coordinate 3,616 downwards.
ACTGAATTTTTATGTTGTATGCCTGAAACTCATATAATGTTATTTATCAGTTAAACTCCAATAAAAAATAAGTAAATCAAGCAGCTTAGCTCTAGAAAAATAAGACAGTATGTATTTATCATTGTAACACATTGTAAAGTGTGTATATTTTATACATATTTGGGTATTCTACTTTAAGTTATATTCAGTGTATCAAGAAATCCTGAGAATCACCTGGAAAACTTTTCATGAAATGGTATACTGGAACAAATACTTAACAAAATTTTTTAAAAATTGATCATTAATACCATAATATCTATAAAGAATATTTATAAATCTATGAAGCTACACATATGTATGTTTCTTTTTTTTTAAGATTTATTTTTTTGAGAGAGAGAGACAGAGAGACAGAGCATGCATTGGGAGAGGGGCAGAGTAAAAAGTAGAAACAGGCTCCCTGGTGAGCAGGAAGCCTAAATCAGGTCTCAGTCCCAGGTCCCCAAGATCACAACCTGAGCAGAAAGCAACCACTTAACTGACTGAGCCACCCAGGCACCCCCCAAGATATATGTTTCAATAGTACAAGGGAAACCCCACAACACAGAAATAAATAAAAGCAAAATACCATTAAGGATATTAAAAAAAGGGGAACCTGCTTTTCCCTCTTCCTCTGATGCTCCCCCTGCTTGTGGTCTCCCTCTCTCTCAAATAAATAAATTAAAATCTTAAATATATATATATTAAAAGCATTGAATGTCAAGAAGCACCAGCAAGGGGCGCCTGGGTAGCTCAGTCAGTTAAGCCACTGCCTTCGGCTCGGGTCATGATCCCAGAGTCCTGGGATCGAGGCCTGTGTCCGGCTCTCAACTCAGCAGGGAGCCTGCTTCCTCCTCTCTCTCTGCCACCTGCTTCCCTTGCCTACTTGTGATCTCTGTCTGTCAAATAAATAAATAAATAATCTTAAAAAAAAAAAAAAAAAGAAGCACCAGCAAAATACGCTGTCCATAACATTGGCTCTGTATGTACCAGAGCACTGAGGTCTCCACTGGCAAGGCAGGCAGGTCCACACACCACTGTTGGAAGAATGCACTGTACAGCCTTTCCGAGAGCACTTCAGCAATATTAATTTCAAAGCCTTAGAAATGTTAATTTCCTAATTTTTTGAACTAGTAATTCTATTTTTTAGGGCTTTCCATGAATGAAATAATAAAAGATGTAAATATTTGCATATGAGGATATTTTTTAGTATGTTATTTTTTATAAAGAAAATCAAAAGCAATCTCTACACCCAACATTAAGATAATTTTTTTAAAGATTTTATTTATTTATTTGACAGACAGAGATCGCAAGCAGGTAGAGAGGCAGGCAGAGAGAGAGAGAGAGAGGAGGAAGCAGGCTCCCTGCTGAGCCGAGAGCCGGACGCGGGGCTCGATCCCAGGACCCTGAGATCCTGAGACCCTGAGCTGAAGGCAGAGGCTTAACCCTCTGAGCCACCCAGGTGCCCAAGATAATTTTTAAATCAAGTATAGCATATTTATGTAATGGGATATCAAGCAAACATCAGAATAATATTTTTGAAAATTAATGGTTTATTAGGAGAACATGGCACAAGTTTAGATGGAAAAGTGACAAACGATTATATTTATGGGATGATTCATATTTAAGTACATTAAGTGATTTGTAAGAAAGCTTTTGGAAAATATAAGCTCTTTTTTTAAAAAAAGAATTCACATTCACAATGTGAATGCCCACCTGAATCCTACCAATCCTTCAAGGATTATCTGAGGTTAAACCATTCTCCAGAAGTCACCCCCCCTCTTAAAAGATGTATATGCTATTTAGATTTTTACATGTGTGTGTGTGTGTGTGTGAGAGAGAGATACTTTTCTTAAATTAGGTGGTAAGTACCTTGAAGGAAGTACTTGTCTGGATATTGTTTTCTATCCCTTACTGCAAACAGCTCACCTAATTATTTTGAATTTATGATCTTTTTAAAGTATGCCGATTAAACTCGATGGCAGGAGTTTGTTGCATCTACTCCCAGAATAGTCAGCTCTTGTGATTCTAAGGAGTTAAGGCTGAACCACAAAGCAATATTTTATCTGAAAATTTTTAAAGATATGTACCAGTAAGAGAAAATAAGTACAAGAACATTATTTGATGTTTCCAGGAAAATAAAATGCTTCCAGTAAACCATTCCCTTGTGGAGGCCAAGAAAAACAAGGCTGTACTCACCTCAAGTCTAGCACTGACATAAGTACAGCCATCTTGACAAAGCAAAAGCTGGCACCTTGCACCCCCTTCTCCACTCGCTCCCCTCCCCTCAGTAGTATGTATGAACCAATAGTTAACTTGCAGAAATCACAATCCTGCAAGACAGGAGTCTCCCTTGGTTTACAAATGTCCCAATGCAAAATCTCACTAACAAGGACGCTTGATAGGAGGAATGTGACATTCCACCAGGAAACTCCCAACTGTCTTCATATTAGAGGGAAAAACGGCCTTGGCTTGATAATAAGTAGGGCTCCAATATCCTGACAGTCTTCTTTATCCTGATAGCCCTTCTGAACACCCCCTTTGTCCTCACCCATTGCTGAGTCCACCCTTGCTCTGCCTTTAAAAACCCTGACTATAATCTGGTTCAGGGTACAGGTCCCTACTCTGCTGCATCAGGTACACGTGGGCCCAAGCTTAAGCTTGTCAAATATACCCTCATGTGATTACATTGCTATTGGCTCCTTGGTGGTCTCTCAGATGTGAAAACTTGGGCACAACAACCCTGTCCTCCGACTTCCCTGAAAACTAAAAATAGTAATAGTAATAATATCTAGAAGCTGGAGAATCTGTTGACTTCTTGTAATCATTAAAAAGTTGATTCTCTGTAAGTTTGATTATTCTAAATTATTTTATAGATATAAAATCTCAATTTTCATGAGACAAAATAATTTAAGCATCCTTTGCAATGTTGCAAAACTTCAGACAGTAATTATTAAAGTGTGTGTGACCCTTCACATTCCAAACCAATATCCCCTCTATGTTTATTTTATTGTTTTTATTTTTTAAATATTTTCAGGTATCTTTGGCAAAGAAGATTTTTTAAGTAATCAACCCTGATTTGGAGCTAACCCACTAATGACCCTGTGGTGTAGTAAATGTATTAGGTTTATGAGAGATGGAATGAAGTACAATTAATCCCTTAAAATCATTGTTGGATGAGATGGCCCATTCAGAGCTCAAGAATATTTTTGTTCAAATATACAGCTATAAAAGCAACCAGATGTGATATATGGGCTTAGGCAAGAACCGTCATCAGTGTGTTACTCAGAAAGTGGGAATAATGCCAGCTCTGAACACTTCTCCATGAGTGTTAATTACATGGTGTATACCAAGTTACTCCCAAACTTAGCTTAAAATAATATCACATAATATCTCTGTTTCTCTGCCTCAGGAATCCAAGTACAACTTAGTTGAGTGGTTCTGGCTCAAGGTGCCTCATGAGATTGTAGTCAGACTGTTGGGAGGGCTGAGTCTCATCCACAGGCTTGGCTGTGGGAAGATTTCCTTCCAAGCTCACTCACATGGTTATTGTTCCTTTCTGGCTGTTGCCCAGATAATTTAGTTCCTCACAGTGTGGACT
>NW_026740117.1:0-14041 GCF_022355385.1 Mustela nigripes | reverse complement strand
AGCATTCACCCTGAGGCCCCGCCCATTCTTGAGTGCGATGAGGGCATAAACACGCATTGTGACCCACAGCATGAGCCCTGTCCTCTAGTACGTCCATTCAGTGGCTGGACCATTAGATGTCATAATGGGCTTGACATGTCCCTAGGCCCCAAATTTTAACCACATTTCTGGTTATCCAATCGCCCCTCCACAGGGCTCTACTCTGGAATCCCTCTTTTGGTGGACAACCGGGGGTTGAAAAACAAAACAAAACAAATCAACAGCAACAGAAAAATGGACTTATTCCATCCCACAGAATGACCCCAAACTCTTTGGACGGGGCCAAACCCCAGAGAATAAGACTCCTCCATTTCCCATGAAGTCACCCGGAAATTTCACGACCATGAGGGACACGATATCCAGAGACTAAAACTTGAGCAGAGCTTCACACTCGCCCTTTTTTCATATCCCAAAGAGTTCTCATCATGGTCTGTAGATCATTCCTACCATACCTATGACCAGAAACATAAGCCGAGTTCGTGTTTTCAGACAACTGTCCAAACAGCCCTGGCCTACACAACCTACAGGCTCAGGCCCCTGGAGCCAAACCTGACGACTGTGATTGCCCTCTCCTAGGGAATTGTATCTGCCCATTCCAATGGCCACAACCCTCCTAAGAGTATAAACCTCCAAAGTCCCTGAGGCCATCCCAATATATGTGGCTTTCCAGGACAAATAGGGGCAATCTGGGCCCATCTGAGCACCTACCTGCACTCAGACCCATAGACTGATGTCCCCAGATGTAAAAGGAACGAATAGGCACCTAGGCACCTATCGTATCCATTGCTTTGGTTTCCAGGCATCTCTCCTCATAGGCCTGGATTTCAATAACATTATATCGCTGTTTTTTGACTCACCCATCAGAAAAATCTCATTTACACATGGGAAACTTGCACGATGGAGCTGTGTGAAAGCCTCTCTTTAGGAGAACCCTTAAGGGCCCCAGTGGCACCGCTTCATTCCAAGGTCTCCATAGACACAAAATCATATTAGGACACATCCACGGGAGAGTCCATTTCAATTCAGCCTCCTCGGGTGCTCCCCCAGATCCAGCAGATCTAACCTGTCTTGTTGCTTGGAGACAATTGGAATGCGAGGTGGGCTACCCAGCCATCCATCCCTAGAACCCTGCTCGGAATCGTTGTCCTGGAGCCAACAAACATGTCTCAATTGTCCTGCAGATGAATCTTTGCAGTTGGGAGCTTCTCACAACTCCCATAGTGGGAAAACCACCATGGCCTCGTGATCCACCCCCCCTTCAAGGAGGGGCCATAGGGGCAGACTGTCCAACCTGAGCGATCGTCTGATCCTCGCCCTGACTTCAGATGCACGAGATCTCGATTCAGGTCTGTAGATTGTGCCTGCCATATCTTCACCCAGAAACCGAGGCCTAGCTTGGGTTCTAAGACTTCCATCCTCAGACTACTGGCCCACAATACCTCCAGTTTGGCAATCCAGACTACAATGCAGCACTCTGCCTGCCCTCCAGAAGAAAAACATTGCCCTCTGGGGCTACCCAGAAACCCCAAATGAGGATCAACCTGCATGCCATTCGGCTGTATCCCAAATATACAGGCTGACCTGGGCACTAATGCACTTTCTGACACAGCCTGAGCCTGGACCTCCTGGCCCCCCCAGACAGCTGGCCTCACACTGAGTACATCGGACCCGCCATGGCCTTAGGTAGTCATCTCTTCTCAACCTCGGTTTTCAGGCTTCCAAACCTAGACCTTATCTCCAATCACGGCCCGAGTTAGAAAACGATGCAGAATTCAGAAGTCTTTCCCCATGGCAAGAATCCTTGTGGTTGGCAGGTTTTCCAAGGTTCAGTGTACTTGGAACCAGTGTGGCCCATGAGGCCCCGACCATGCTTGCGGGCCACATTGGTCACAAACACACATAGTAACCCTCAGCTTGAGCTCAGTCCTCAGGTAAGGCCTCTCAGTGGCTGGATGGAGACACAGCATATTGGGCTTGCCATGCCCCTAGACCCCAATTTTTAACCATAGTTCGGTTGTCCCTTCACTCTTCCCCAGGGCTCTGCTTTGGAATTCCTCTTTTGGTGGGACACCTGAGGTAACAAACCTGAAAGGAGTCCTCCCATCCCAGAGATGGACGAAAAACAATTGGGATCGGGCCAAGTCCACAGAGAGCAAGTTTCGTCCATGGCCCATCAGGCCTCCCCAACATTCCACGGCCATCGCTGAAGAAAATCCAGAGACAAAAGCCTAAGCATGCGCCTCAGACTCGCTCTTTCTTCATATCCTTAAGAGTTCTTCAGATAAGAACCTTCACGGCACTCGAATGCACCCAAAATATGTAGTCTAACCTGGGCAAAAATGCACCGTCTGAAAACCTGAGCCAGGAACTCGTGACCAACACCCAGATAGCAGACCGCACACTGAGCACATCAGACCCACCATGGCCTTAGGTCATCATCTCTTCCCTACCTCAGTTTTCAGGCTTCAGAACCTAGACCTCATCTCCAATCACTGCCCAGGGGTGACTGTGATGCAGAAATCAGAACGCTTCCTTACCCATGGCAAGAAACCTTGTGGTTGGCATGTTGTCCAACGTTCAGTGTAGGAGAAACCAGCATTCACCCTGAGGCCCCGCCCATTCTAGAGTGCGATGAGGGCATAAACACGCATTGTGACCCTCAGCGTGAGTCCTGTCCTCTAGTACGTCCTCTAAGTGGCTGGACCATTAGATGTCATAATGGGCTAGACATGTCCCTAGGCCCCAATTTTTAACCAGATTTCTGGTTGTCCAATCGCCCCTCCCCAGTGCTCTACTCTGGAATCCCTCATTTGGTGGACAACCGGGGGTTGAAAAACAAAACAAAACAAATCAACAGCAACAGAAAAATGGACTTCTTCCATCCCACAGAATGACCCCAAACTCTTTGGACGGGGCCAACCCCCAGAGAGTAAGACTCTTCCATTTCCCATGAAGTCACCCGGAAATTTCACAACCATGAGTGACACGATATCCAGAGACAAAAACTTGAGCAAGAGCCTCACACTCGCCCTTTTTTCATATCCCGATGAGTTCTCCTCATGGTCTGTAGATCAGTCCTGCCATACCTATGACCCGAAACATAAGCCGAGTTGGAGTTCAGACATCTGTCCTAACAGCCCTGGCCTACACACCCTACAGGCTCAGGCCCCTGGAGCCAAACCTGACAACTGTAATTACCCCTCTAAGGGAACTCTATCTGTCCATTCCAATGGCCACAACCCTCCTAAGTGTATAAACCTCCAAAGTTCCTGAGGACATCCCAATATTTGTGGCTTCTCAGGACAAATGGGGCAATCTGGGCCCATCTGAGCACCTACCGGCACTCAGACCCATAGACTGATGTCCCCAGAGGTAAAAAGGAATGAACAGGCCCCTAGGCACCTATCGGATCCATTGCTTTTGTTTCCAGGAATCTCTCCTCAGAGGCCTAGATTTCAATAAGAGCATATGGCTGTTTCATGACTCACCCATCAGAACAAATCTCATCTACACATGGGAAACTTGCACGATGGAGCTATGTGAAAGCCTCTCTTTAGTAGAACCCTTCAGGGCCCCAGTGCCACCGCTTCATTCCAAGGTCTCCATAGACACATAATCATATTAGGACACATCCACTTGAGAGTCCATTTCAACTCAGCCTCCTCGGTTGCTCCCCCAGATCCAGCAGTTCTAAACTGTCTTGTTGCTTGGAGACAATTGGAATGCGAGCTGGGGTACCCAGCCATCCATCCTTAGAACCCTGCTCATAATCGTTGTCCTGCAGCCATCCAACAGGTCTCAATTGTCCTGCAGATGAATCTTTGCAGTCGGGAGCTTCTCACAACTCCCGTCATGTGAAAACACCAATGGCCTCGTGATCCACACCCCTTTCAAGAAGGGGCCATCAGGGACAGAATGTCCAACCTGAGCGATCGTCTGATCCTCGCCCTGACTTCAGATGCACGAAATCTCGAATCAGGTCTGTAGATTGTGCCTGCCATATCCTCACCCAGATACCGAGGCCTAGCTTGGGTTCTCAGACCTCCGTCCTCAGACTACTGGCCCACAAGCCCTCCAGTTTGGCAATCTAGAACTACAATGCAGCACTCTGCCTGTTCTCCAGAAGAAAAACATTGCCTTCTGGGGCTACCCAGAAACCCCAAATGAGGATCAAACTGCACGCCAATCGGCTGTACCCCAAATATATAGGCTGACCTGGGCACTAATGCCCTTTCTGACACAGCCTGATCCTGGACCTCCTGGCCCCACCCAGACAGCTGGCCGCACACTGAGCACATCGGACTCGCCATTGCGTTAGGTCGTCATCTCTTCTCAAACTCGGTTTTCAGGCTTCAGAACCTAGACCTTACCTCCAATCACGGCCCGGGTTTGAAAATGATGCAGAAATCAGAACTCTTTCCCCATGGCAAGAAACATTGTGGTTGGCATGTTGTCCAAGGTTCAGTGTACTTGGAACCAGTGTGGCCCATGAGGACCCGACCATGCTTGCGGGCCACATTGGTCACAAACACACATTGTGACCCTCAGCCTGAGCCCAGTCCTCAGGTAAGGCCTCTCAGTAGCTGGATGGAGAGACAGCATATTGGGCTTGCCATGCCCCTAGGCCCCAATTTTTAACCGTAGTTCGGGTTGTCCCTTCACTCTTCTCCAGGGCTCTGCTTTGGAATTCCTCTTTTGGTGGGACACCTGAGGTAACAAACCTGAAAGGAGTCCTCCCATCCCACAGATTGACGAAAAACAATTGGGATCGGGCCAAATCCACAGAGAGCAAGATTCGTCCATGGCCCATGAGGCCTCCCCAACATTCCACGGTCATCGCTGAAGAAAATCCAGAGACAAAAGCCTGAGCACGTGCCTCAGACTGGCTCATTCTTCATATCCTGAAGAGTTCTTCAGATAAGAACCTACACAGCACTCGAATGCACCCAAAATATATAGTCTAACCTGGGCACTAATGCACTGTCTGAACAACCTGAGGCTGGACCTCGTGACCAACACCCAGACAGCTGACCGCACACTGAGTACATCAGACCCGCCATGGCCTTAGGTCATCATCTCTTCCCTACCTCAATTTTCAGGCTTCTGAACCTAGACCTTATCTCCAATCACTGCCCAGGGGTGACTGTGATGCAGAAATCAGAACTCTTCCTTACCCATGGCAAGAAACCTTGTGGTTGGCATGTTGTCCAACGTTCAGTGTAGGAGAAACCTGCATTTACCCTGAGGCCCCGCCCATTCTTGAGTGCGACGTGGGCATAAACACGCATTGTGAACGTCAGCGTGAGTCCTGTCCTCTAGTACGTCCTCTCAGGGGCTGGACCATTAGATGTCATAATGGGCTTGACTTGACCCTAGGCCCCAATTTTAAACCAGATTTCTGGTTGTCCAGTCGCCCCTCCCCAGGGATCTACTCTGGAATCCCTCATATGGTGGGACACCTGAGGTTGAAAAGCAAAACTAAACAAATCAACAACAACAGAACAACGGACTTCTTCCTTCCCACAGAATGACCCCAAACTCTTTGGACGGGGCCAAACCCCGAGAGATTAAGACTCGTCCATTTCCCATGAAGTCACCCGGAAATTTCACCACCATGAGTGACACCATATCCAGAGACAAAAACTTGAGCAAGAGCCTCACACTCGCCCTTTTTTCATATACCGTAGAGTTCTCCTCATGGTCTGTAGATCAGTCCTGCCATACCTATGACCCGAAACACAAGCCGACTTTGTGTTTTCAGACAACTGTCCAAACAGCCCTGGCCTACACACCCTACATGCTCCGGCCCCTGGAGCCAAACCTGACGACTGTGCTTGCCCTCTCTAAGGGAATTGTATGTGCCCATTCCCATGGCCACAACCCTACTAATAGGATAAACCTCCAAAGTCCCTGAGGCCATCCCAATATTTGTGGCTTTCCAGGACAAACAGGGGCAATCTGGGCCCATCTGAGCACCTACCGGCCCTCAGACCCGTAGACTGATGTCCCCAGAGGTAAAAAGGAACGAACAGGCCCATAGGCACCTATCGGATCTATTGCTTTGTTTTCCAGGCATTTCTCCTTAGAGTTCCTTAGAACCCTTAGAACCCTGCTCATGCATCGTCCCTTATGGGTCATCCTTGAGACATCCAGCAGGCCTCGACTGTCCCACAGGAGTCCTTGTGCATGGACCACCTCACAACTCATATCATGGACAGCTTCCAAGGTCACATGATGCCCCCAATCTTCATGAAGGCAGATCATGGAAAGAAACTCCAACCTGAGCCAATGGCTGATCTTCGCCTTGACTTCAGATACACGAGATCTTGTTTAAGCTCTTCAGAGTGTACCTGTTGTGCCCTCACGCCAAAACCTAAGCATAGCTAGTGTTCTCAGACTTCCGTCCTCACTCTCCTGGACCACACGCCCTCCATTTTGGGATTTCTGATGACACAGTTTTGCGCTCTGCCTGCCCTCTAGAAGAAAAACGTTGCCCTATGGGTCTACCCAGAAACCTCAAATGAGGATAAACCTGCATGCCACTCAACTGTACACCAATTATATAGTCTAGCCTGTGCACTAATGCCCTGTCTGACACAACCTGAGCCCTGAATTCCCAACCGACATCCAGACAGCTTGCCGTACACTGAGAACATCTGAACCGCCATGGCCTTAGGTTGCCATCTCTTTCCAACCTGGTTTTCAGGCTACAGAAACCTAGACCTTATCTCTACTCATTTCCCATGGGTAAACGTGATGCAGAAATCACAACACCTCCTTCCCTCTCGCCAGAATCTTGTGGTTGGCATCTTATCCAAAGTTCAGTGTAGGAACCCTGAAGGGCCTACAGGAGTAGTAGTAGGGCCCCCGAGGGTAGTGTAGGGTCCCTGAGGCCCTGCCCATGCTTAAGAGCTGCGGTGGGCACAAACACTCATTGGGACCCTCAGTTTGAGCCCTGTCCTCAAGTAAAGCCTCTCAGTGGCTGGACCATGAGCCCGCATATGGGGCCTGCCATGCCTCAAGTCACCCAATCTTAACCAGAGTTAGAGACATCTCGTCACCCCTACTCAGGGCTCTGCTCTGGAATCCCTCTTTGGTGGGACATTTGAGGTAAGTAAAGAGAGAAAGGATTCCTCCCACTCACAGAATGACCCCAATCACTTGGGATCAGGCCTTCCCCAGAGAGAAAGACTCCTCCATGGCCCATGAGGCCAGCCCGACATTCCACGGCCACTATTGACACTAAATCCAGAGACATAAGCCTCACCCTTAGGTCATAGCCCAAAAAATTCTCCTCATAGTCTGTAGATCAGGCCAGCCATACCTACATCCCCAAACCTAAGCCGAGTTTGTGTTTTCAGACTTCTATCCTGACATCCCTGTCCCACACACCCTCCAGGCTGAGGCCCCTGGAGCCACACCTCAGGACTGTGCCTGCCCTCTCCAAGGAAATTCTTCCCATTCCATTGGTCACAACCCTACAGATTAGGAGAAACCTCCAAAGTCCCAAAGGCCATTCCAATAGTGTAGGCCGCCCAGTACAAAGAGGGGTGATCTGTCACAAGCTGAGCAACGACCTCAACTCACTCGTAGACAGATATCCCAAGAGAAAGGTATTAAACTGGACAGGCCCCTAGAACGTAATGGGTTCCATTGCTTTTGTTTCTAAGCATCTCTCCTCAGAGGCCTGTTTTCCAATACCAGCATATGGGGGATTCCAGAGATACCAATCAGAACAAATCTTGTCTCCACATGGGAAACTTATCCTTTGGAGCTCTGTAAAAAAACTCCAGTTAGGAGAAAGCTTCAGGTAACCGGAGCCACCGCCCTATTCCAAGGTCTCCATGGACACAAACCCGCATTATGACCATTCGGCAGGAGAGTACATTTCAACTCAGCCCCGTTGATTACTCCCCCAGAGCCAGAATATCAAACCTGCCTTGTCGCTAGGAGACAACTGGAATGCAAAGCAAACTCCCTAGGCATCCATCGTTGGAATCCTGCTCTGGCGCCGTTCCATATGGGATGTCCTGGGAGCCTTCCAACAGGTGTTGACTGTCTCGCAGAAGGAATCCTTGCAGATTGGAGCATCTCACAACTCCTATCGTGGGAAAATCTACATGGCCTCATGAGATGCTCCCCTTTATAAAGGGGCCTTCATGGACAGAAACTCCAACCTGAGCCAACTTCTGATCCATTGCTTTGGTTTCTATGTATCTTTCCTCAGAGGTCTGGTTTCCAATATCAGAATATGGGGGTTTCCTAAGGAAACAATCAGAACAGATCTCATCTCCACATGAGAAACTTGCTCTTTGGAGCTGTGTCAATACCTCAGGTTAGGAGGATCCTTCAGGGCGCTGGCACCATGGCCCAATTCCAAGGTCTCCAAGGACACAAACTTACATTATGATCCATCCTCAGGAGAGTCCATTTCAAATCAGCCCCCTAGGCTGCTCACCCAGAGCCAGCAGATCAAACCTGCCTTGTCACTAGGAGACAGTTGGAATGCGAGGTGGTCTGCCCAGGCATCCATCCTTAGAACTCTGCTCGGGAGAATTTCTTTATGGGACGTCTTGAATCCAACCAACCTGTCTTGACTGTCTCGCAGAATGAATCCTTGTGGTTTGAAGCATCACACAATCCCACTGTGAGAAAAACTCCATTTCCTCATGATGCCCCACACCTTCATAAATGGGCCATCATGGACAGAAACTCCATCCTAAGCCAAAGTCTGATCCTCGCCCTGAATTCAGAAGCACGAGATCTCGATTCAGCATTTGAGAGTGTGCCTGCTGTGCCCTAGCCCCGAAACCTAAGCCTAACTTATGTTTTCAGACTTCCGTCTTCACAATCCTGGCCACACCCCTCCATTTTGGCAATTCTGGAGACACAATGCAGCATTCTGCCTGCCCTCCAGAAGAAAAATGTTGCCCTATCGGGCTAACCAGAAACGCCAAATGAGTAACAACCTGCATGCCACTCGACCAACCCCAATTATACAATCTAGCCTGTGCACTAAAGCCCTTTCTGACACAGCCTGAGGGCAGACCTCCATCCAACATCCAGACAGCTGGCCGTACACTGAGCATATCAAACCCACAATGGCTTTCGGCCATCATCTCTACCCAACCTCAGTTTTCACCTTCAGAACCTAGACCTTATCTCCACTCACTGCTCAGGAGTTAACATGATACAAGAATCAGAACTTCTCCTTCGCCATGGCAAGAAACCTTGTGGTTGGCATGTTGTCCAACGTTCATTGTAGGAGAAAGCAGCATGGACTATGAGGCCCCACCTATCCCTGAGGGCTACAATTTGCACAAACACACATTGCGACACTCAGTGTGAGCCCTATCCTCATGTAAAGCCTCTTAGAGACTGGAACAACAGCCGACATATGGGGCTTGTAAAGCCCCTAGTCCCCAATCTCAACCAGAGTTAGAGATGTCTAGTCACCCCTACTCAGGGCTCTGCTCTGGAATCCCTCTTTGGTGTGACACCTGAGGTAAAAAAAAAAAAAAATACAGAAAGGACTCTTCCCATCCACAGAATGATCCCAACCACTTGGGATCAGGCCAAATCACCAGAGAAAGACAAAATCCAGAGACAGAAGCCTGAGGAAGTGCCTCAGACTCCCACTATCTCCATATCCTGAAGATGTCTTCTCATGGTTTGTAGATCGGGCCTGCCATACCTACGTCCCCAAACATAAGCTGAGATTGTGTTTTCAGACTTCTGTCCTCAAAGTCCTGGGCCACACACCATCCAGTTTGGGGACCCTGGAGCCACACATTAGGACTGTGCCTACCCAATCCATGGGAATTCTGCCCATTCCATTGTCCAAAATCGTACAAATTAGGAGAACCCTCTAAAGTCCCTGAAGCCATCCCAATAGTATAGGTCGCAAGGGACCAAAAAGGTCAGTCTGACACCAGCTGAGCATCTACCTCCACTCATACCCTAGATGGATGTCCCCAGAGAAGAAGATTGAACCAGACAGGACCCTAGGCCAAAATCGGATCCATTGCTTTGGTTTACAGGCATGTCTCCTCAAAACCCTGGGTTCCAATACCAGCATTGGGGTTTTCCTGAGGCACCCATCAGAACAAACCTCGTCTCCACAAGGAAACTTGTACATGAGAGCTATGTCAAAAGCTGAGGAGAATACTACAGGGTCCTGGAGCCATTGCCCCATTTAAAGGCCCTCATGGACACAAACACACATTAGACCCATCCTCAGGAAAGTCCATTTCAACACAGCCACCCCGGTTGCTCCCGCAGAGCCATCAGATCTATACTGTCTTCTCGCTAGGAGACAATTGGAATGCGAGGCGGGCTTCCTAGGCATCCATCCTCGAACGTTGGTCTGGACTCATCCATATGGGATGTCCTGGAGCTGTCCAACAGGTCTCAATTGTCCCGCAGAAGGAATCCTTGGAGGGGGCATCCCACCACTCCCAACGTGGGAAAACCTCCACGGTCTCGAGAATCCGCTCCCTTCATGAAGGGGCTGTCATGAACAGAAAATACAAGCTGAGCCAACGTCTGATCCTCCCTCTGACTTCAGAAGCATGAGATATTGCTTCAGATCTTCCGGGGGTACATGCCGTGCCCTCGCCCTGAATCCCAAGTCTAGCTTGTGTTCTCAGACTCCCATCCTCACACTCCTGTCCCCGAAGCCCACAAGTTTGGCAATTCCGGACCATCATTGCAGCACTCTGCCTGCCCTCTAGAAAAAATATATTGCCTAATGAGCTGCCCAGGCAGCTGAAATGAGAATAAAACTACAAGGAACTCAAATGTACCCAAATTATAGAGTCTAACCTGGGCAGTAATGCACTGTCTGACACAACGTGAGCCGGGAACACGTGAGAAACACCCAGCAGGTGACCGCACACTGAGCACATCAGACCCGCCTTGGCCTTAGGTCATCATCTCTGCCCTACCTCAGTTTTCAGGCTTCAGAACCTAGACCTTATCTCCAATCACTGCCCAATGGTGACTGTGATGCAGAAAACAGAACTCCAGCTTACCCATGGCAAGAAACCTTTTGGTTACCATGTGTTCCTAAGTTCAGTGTAGGAGAAAACAGCATTCACCTTGAGGCCCCGCCCATTCGTGAGTGCGACGAGGGCATAAAAACGCATTGTGAACCTCAGCGTGAGTCCTGTCCTCTAGTACGTCCTCTCAGTGGCTGGACCATTAGATGTCATAATGGGCTTGACATGTCCCTAGGCCCCCCAATTTTATCCAGATTTCTGGTTGTCCAGTCGCCACTACCCAGGGCTCAACTCTGGAATCCCTCATTTGGTGGGACACCTAAGGTTGAAAAACAAAACAAAACAAATCAACAACAACAAAAAAACGGACTTCATCCATCCCACAGAGTGAGCCCAAAATCCTTGGAAGGGGCCAAACCCCTAGAGAGTAAGACTCGTCCATTTCCCATGAAGTCACCCGGAAATTTCACGACCATGAGTGACAAGATATCTAGAGACAAAAACTTGAGCAAGAGCCACACATTCGCCCATTTTTCATATCCCAAAGAGTTCTCCTCATGGTCTGTAGATCAGTCCTGCCATACCTATGACCTGAAACATAAGCTGAGTTTGTGTTTTCAGACAACTGTCCCAACAGCTCTGGCCTATACACCCTACAGGCTCAGGCCCCTGAGACCAAACCTTAAGACTGTGCTTGCCCTCTCCAAGGAAATTGTAAGTGCCCATTACAATGGCCACAACCCTACTAATAGGATAAACCTCCAAAATTCTAGAGGCCATCCCAATAGTTGTGGCTTCCCAGGACAAACAGGGCAATCTGTGCCCATCTGAGCACCTACCTGCACTCAGACCCATAGACTGATGTCCCCAGAGGTAATAAGGAGTGAACAGGCACCTAGGCAGCTATCAGATCCATTGCTTTGGTTTGCAGGCATCTCTCCTCAGAGGCCTGGTTTTCAATAACACCATATACCTGTTTCTTGACTCACCTATCAGAACAAATCTCATCTACACATGGGAAACTTGCACGATGGAGCTGTGTGAAAGCCTCTCTTTAGGAGAACCCTTCAGGGCCCCAGTGCCACCGCTTCTTTCCAAGGTCTCCATAGACACAAAATCATATTAGGACACATCCACGGGAGAGTCCATTTCAACTGATCCTCCTCGGTTGCTCCCCAAGATCCAGCAGATCTAACCTGTCTTTTTGCTTGGAGACAATTGGAATGCGAGGTGGGCTACCCAGCCATCCATCCATAGAACCCTGCTTGGAAACGTTGTCCTAGAGACAACCAACAGGTCTCAATTGTCCTGCAGAAGAATCTTTGCAGTTGGGAGCTTCTTACAACTCCCATCGTGGGAAAACACCCATGGCCTCGTGATCCAACCCCCTTTCAAGAAGGGGCCATCAGGGACAGAATGTCCAAACTGAGCGATCGTCTGATCCTCGCCTGACTTCAGATGCACGAGATCTCGATTCAGGTCTGTAGATTGTGCCTGCCATATCCTCACCCAGAAACCTAGGCCTAGTTTGGGTTCTCAGACTTCCATCCTCAGACTACTGGCCCACAAGCCCTCCAGTTTGGCAATACCGAACTAAAATGCTGCACTCTGCCTGCCCTCCAGAAGAAAAACATTGCCCTCTGGGGCTACCCAGAAACCCCGAATGAGGATCAACCTGCACGCAATTCGGCTGTACCCCAAATATATAGGCTGACCTGAGCACTAATGCTCTAACTGACACAGCGTGAGGCTGGACCTCCTGGCCCCACCCAGAAAGCTGGCCGCATGCTGAGCACATCGGACCCGCCATGGCCTTAGGTCGTCATCTCTTCTCAACCCCGGGTTTCAGGCTTCAGAACCTAGACAATATCTCCAATCACGGCCCGGGTTTGAAAATGATGCAGAAATCAGAACTCTTTCCCCATGGCAAGAAACCTTGTGGTTGGCATGTTGTCCAAGCTTCAGTGTACTTGAAACCATTGTGGCCCATGATTCGCCGCCCATGCTTGCGGGCCACATTGGTCACAAACACACATTGTGATCCTCAGCCTGAGCCCAGTCCTCAGGTAAGGCCTCTCAGTGTCTGGATTGGGAGACAGCATATTGGGCTTGCCATGCCCCTAGGCGCCAATTTTTAACTGTAGTTCGGGTTGTCCCTTCACTCTTCCCCAGGGCTCTGCTTTGGAATTCCTCTTTTGGAGGGACACCTGAGGTAACAAACCTGAAAGGAGTCCTCCCATCCCAAAGATTGACGAAAAACAATTGAGATCGGGCCAAATCCACAGAGAGCAAGATTCGTCCATGGCCCATGAGGCCTCCCCAACATTCCACGGCAATCGCTGATACAAAATCCAGAGACAAAAGCCTGAGTACGTGCCTCAGACTCGCTCATTCTTCATATCCTGAAGAGTTCTTCAGATAAAAACCTACACGGCACTCGAAGGCACCCAAAATATGTATTCTAACATGGGCACTAATGCACTGTCTGACAACCTGAGCCTGGACCTCGTGACCAACACCCAGAGAGCTGACCGCACACTGAGCATATCAGACCCGCCATGGCCTTAGGTCATCATCTCTTGACTACCTCAGTTTTCAGGCTTCAGAACCTAGACCTTATCTCCAATCACTGCCAGGGGTGATTGTGATGTAGAAATCAGAACTCTTCCTTACCCATGGCAAGAAACCTTGTGGTTGGCATGTGGTCCAACGTTCATTGTAGGAGAAAGCAGCATGGACTATGAGGCCCCACCTATCCCTGAGGGCAACAATTTGCACAAACACACATTGTGACCCTCAGCGTGAGCCCTATCCTCATGTAAAGCCTCTTAGTGACTGGAACAAAGCCCACATATGGGGCTTGCCAAGCCCCTAGTCCCCCAATCTCAACCAGAGTTAGAGATGTCTAGTCACCCCTACTCAGGGCACTGCTCTGGAATCCCTCTTTGGTGGGACACCTGAGGTAAAAAAAATACAGAAAGGACTCTTCCCATCCACAGAAT
>NW_026740116.1:0-14247 GCF_022355385.1 Mustela nigripes | reverse complement strand
TTTTTTCTTTTGTTCTTTTCCTTGTGAATTATGATTTTTCTTTAGTGTTCAGCTTACCTTTTCCTTTATCCTGTGTCTATTACAAATTTTTAGTTTATATGGGGTTAATAGACAGCATCCTAAATATATCGTAGTGTGTGTGTGTGTATATATATATATTCATGTATATTAAGTTTGAACTTAAAAATAGTCTAAAAATATTTATTTTCACTTCCCCGGTACCTCCACACATTTTGTGTATATGTTGTCATATTTTGCATCTTTTCATTTGTGAGTCTCCTGAACTAATTTTTTAGATCTATTTTACTACTTTTAACTTCTAACTTTCATATTAACTTTAAAGTGTTGATCAACTCTATTGTATGTTTGCTTTTACTCATGAAATTTTTCTTTCATAGTTTTGTCCTAATTATAACCATTTCTTTTCCACTTAAAGAAGTCCCTTTCATATTCTTTTAAGCCCAATTTAGTGGTGATGAACTCCATTAATGTTTGTTTGGAGAATTGTATATCTCTCCTTCAATTCTGAATAATAAACTTGTTGGATAGAGTATTCTTAGTTGTAGATTTTTTTTTTCCTTTCAGCATTTTGAGTATATCATATCATTCCCTCGTGGCCTTCCAGGTTTCTGCCAGAAAAAAAAAATCAGCTTATAACATTATGGGGTTTCCCTTGTTTATAACTAGACACTTCTCTTGTTGCCTTCTAAAGTTCTGTCTTCATCTTTCATCTTCGACATTTTAATTTTTTTTTTTAGATTTTATTTATTTATTTGACAGAGAGAGATCACAGTAGACAGAGAGGCAGGCAGAGAGAGAGAGAGGAGGAAGCAGGCTCCCCGCTGAGCAGAGAGCCCGATGCGGGACTCGATCCCAGGACCCTGAGATCATGACCTAAGCCGAAGGCAACGGCTTAACCCACTGAGCCACCCAGGCACCTGACATTTTAATTTTTATGTGTCAGAGTGTGCACCTCCTTGGGTTGTTCTTGTTTGGAACACTATGTGCTTTCTGAATTTTGATGTTTGTTTCCTGGGAAGTTTTCAGCTATTTTTTCTTCACATACGTTTTCTGCCCATTTCTCTCTTCTCCTTCTGGGACCTTGAACTGTGGTAGTTTGTTCATTTAATGTTGTCTAAGAAGTCACTTAAACCTATACTCCTTTTTTTAAATTCTTTTTTTCCTTTTTGCTGTTCAGAGTTAGTGCTTTCCATTACCTTGTCTTTCAGGTCACTGATCTGTTCTTCTGCATCCTCTAATCTGTTGATTTCCTCTGATGTAGTTTTCATTTCAGTTATTCTTCAACTTGGGTTCTTTTTTTTCTATTTTCTCCTTATGTTTAAGTTCTCACTGAGTTGATACACAGCTCCCTCTATCCCAGTGAGCATCTCTCTGCCCATTACTTTGAGCTCTTTATCAGGCAGATTGTTTATCTCTGTTTTATTTAGTTCTTTTTGTGTTTTTGTCTCATTCTTTGTTTGGAATGTATTCTGTCTCCTCATTTTGCATGACTTTCTGTGTTTGTTTCTATGTATTAGGCAGAACAACTAATTATCCTAAACTTGAGGGAATGGTCCTGTGGATGGGCATCCTCTCTGTAAACTCTGTGTGCCTGGTGACTTTAGAGGGCTAGCTGGAGTTATGGCTGTTGTGTGTTGGTTTTTCCTTGGCACTCCATGCTGGAGCCATCCTGGTGGATGGTTAGAGCTGAAATAAGCATAAACTGGGGCAATCTCAGGCCTTGCTGTGCAGAGGGTGCCTTAAGAAGACAGATGAAGCAACAGTGAGCACAGCCCACTGTGCTGTCATTCTCCATTCTAAGCATACTCTGGCAGGATAAAACTAAAGCTTTTTTGTGTGCAGCTTGGGCAGCCCAAAGGATCTCTGTGCAAAGGGCATGCTGGCAGGATGATTGAACCTGAAGTGGGTGGAAACTGGAGTGTCCCAGGGAGCTCCCCAGATGGGCAGGCTGTCAGGTCAGCTGGAGGAGAGGCTTGCATGGACCCTGTGGCTCTGGAGCAGTTTGCTCGGGGGATGCTTTTGTAGGGCAGCTAGAGCCGAGGTAGAGCCCAATGCAATGGTTTAGGGTGTTATACACAGGGTGATCCTCATGGGATGGCTGGAGTAAAGGCAGGTGCAGTCCAGGGTGTTCTAGGGGCACACATTCTGGCAGTACAGTCTTTGTTTTGATGTCTATTTTGTCTGATATATAAGTATTGCTACTTCAGCTTTCTTTTAATTTCCATGGAATATCTTTTCCATCCCTTTGCTTTTAGTGTGTATGTCTTTAGATCTGAAATGAGTCTCTAGTAGGTAGCCTATATGAGTCTTGTTTTTTTTAATCCATTCAGATACCTTATTTTTTGATTGGAGCATTTAGTCCATTTATATTTAAAGTAATTGTTGATCTGTACTTATTGCCCCTGTAATTTGGTGACTCTCTTTAGGGCTATGTTTGCATCCCTTTGTTTTTTTTTGTGTATCTATTATACATATTTTTTCTGTGATATTATGATGTTCACATATAATATCCAATGAGTATATATATGGGTAGCTGTCTATTTTATTGTTGATGGTTACTTAAGTTCAAGTGTGTTCTAAAAGCACAACATTCTTATTCCCTGCCACTTCTTTTTAAGTTTTTGATGTCCTATTTCTTGACATCCTATTTTACAACTTGTTTTGTGTATTCCTTTACAAATTATTTTAGGTTTAGAAGATTTTTTACTACTTTTGTCTTTTAGCCTTTATATTAGCTATACAGGTGGTTTATCTACTACCTTTACTATATGTTTACCTTTTCCAGGTTTTAAAATTTTCTTGTTTCTAATAATGGCCTTTTTTTTTTTCCAATTTAAAGAAGTTCCTTTAACATTTCTTGTAAGGCTTATTTGGTGTTGATGAACTTTTTAAGCTTTTGCATATCCAGAAAACTTCCTAGTAGAGCATGTTTGGTTGTAAGTTCTTTCCTTTTATCACTTTGAATATATTTTGCCACTCCCTTTTGGCCTGTGAAGATTCTGCTGAAAAATCAGTTGATAATCTTATGGGTGTTTCCTTTTATGAAACTAGTTATTTTTCTCTTGCTGCTTTTTCTCTAACTGCTGACACTTTGTTCATAATGTGTCTTGGTATGGGACTCCTGGTTTATCTTCTTGGAGACTCCCTAGTGTGATTCCTGGACTTGGATGTCTGTTTCCTTTACCAGGTTAGGGGAGATTATTATTCCTTCAATATTATTTCTTCAAATAGGTTTTCTCTTCCTTTATCTCTTTTTCTTTCTGAGGCCCCTAAAATATGAATGTTAAGTTGATACTGTCCCAGAGGCCTTTAAATTTATCCTCATTTGTTCATTCTTCTTTTTGCTGTTCTGATTGGCTAATTCCTACTACCCTGTCTTCTAATTTCTAATTTCTACTACCCTGTCTTCCAGATTGCTGATTTGTTCTCTGCATCATCTAATCTGCTATTCATTCCCTCTAGTGTATCTTTCATCTATTATCATATTTTTCAGCTTTAAAGATTCTCTACTATAATTTCTATCTCTTTGTTGATGTTCTGTGTTCACCCATTCTTCTAAGTTTGATGAGCATTTTAATTACCATTACTTTGAACTCATTATTGGTGGGCTGCTTAGCTCTATTTCATTTCATTTTTTCCCCTGAGGTTTGTCTTATTCTTTAGTTTGGAACATATTTCCACATTTTTTACAAGTCCCTCTTTCTACATATTGGGTAGGTGAGTTATGTTTCCTTAAAAGCTTAAAAGCTTTTTGATAAGCCTAGTTCTTGCCACAGTGGTTATTCACTATTTTAGGCAAACTTGAAGTAAAACAATTGAGTTTAATTGTGTTAGACAAGTGTTCTGGAAAAGAGACTTTTCTTACTCAGGGAAAACTCTGAGTGAGCGCAAATCAAAACAGCATTTCAAGTGGAGTCTTCCAGAGAACCACTGGATTGTCACATAATGACAATTCTTTGAGACTAAGGCTTGGAAGAAGGTCTACCCATGTTCTGCCCTCCTATGGCTTCCAGACTGCTGGTTTTCATCATAATTTAAAGCTTTTTTAAGACCATCATGGAACTGGAAAAAGAAAGATGGGAGTAGTGGGAGTTAAAATGCCACAAAACTTTTTATTCTCACCTAAATACTGTTGTTTTTGTTAAATAAATGCTCCCCAAATTGCTGCAAATCTTTGATCACTTTCCAGATTTCTGGAAGAGTCAATTCTAACAATTTTTGCTGATTTTTTTTTGTTGGTTTTTATGGAGGAGAGAATTTTAAGAGGTCATTATTCCACCAATGTTACCTGATCATTTAGAAGTTTCTTTTTAGCTTTTCTTTGAAGAATGGACAGCAAATGGGCCAGAGTGGAAGCAGGGAGACCAATTAGGTTATTGCAGTAATTCAGATTATGTGATGGTTTGGGTTACTGTGGTAGCAGTGCAGATGGTTAGTAATGATTAGACTCTAAACATATTTGAAGGTACCTGGTTTTGCTGATGAATTGGATATGGCACGTGAAAGTCTCTGAGCAGCGTTTGAACAACTGGAAGGATAGACTGCCCAAAAGAGAAGACTTGAGAATAACAGTATTTTACCTAAGTTGTTGGTATATATTGTTAATTAGAAAACTTGACAAATGGGCCCAACACTGCACTTTTAGGAAATATTTTGAGTTGCCACTTTGAAGGCAAGGAGCTCACCTGTCTTGGGGGAAAGAGAACCAAGGTCTCCTTGAGCTCCAGTCGGTCCAAATCTGCCTTTCTGGGGTGATGGACAGCTCATATGGGATGTGGACTTGTGGATGGAAAATAATGGATGGATTCTCAAGTAGCTGCTCAGGGGAGTCATCCAAAGGAGCTCTTTATAACAAAGGAAGAGCCAGGGCTGTAGCCCTTGATGGTGGATCAGGAGCCCAAACCAACCAACTTAGAGACACCCACAGAAGGAAGAGGGATGGAGCCATATTGTGAGTGAGAAACAGGATATAGTTTCTTGATGATTGCTTCTTTCATTATTTTACCCCAGATATGTGGGATGTAGACATGTTGCCCCAGTGGTACAGGGTCAGGAAAAGTACAAGCTACTTGATGCCTTTTTCTTCCATAACACTTAACACAGGAAAGTGTCCTTACTACTTTCCTTATATATGTTTTTAACCAGACAGTGGGCTTTTGAAGGGAGACACTGTGCAGTAGTCTTCTCTCCATCCCCAGTGCCTGGTAGAATGCCTAGAACATAGTAGGACTAATATATATTTGTCAAATAATTGAATGGTGGCTATCCTGTGTTGTGGAACAGAGGCTAAGGAGAATAGGCAAAACAGGCAGAAATCTGAGGGTCTGGGTGAGGGTTCAGGAGAAGGTCGGGTGCTGAGGTCTCTTCCTTGAGTACATTACAAGAAGTTAGAACAACCAGAGCTTCATAGTTTTGCTCTTCCTAACAGCTTCCAAAGAAGACACCAAATTTGGGATTTTCTCAAAGTGCTACTTTTGATAACCAACAAATAGTTTTGTTGTTGTTGTTGTTTTTCCCCCTTTCCCTTTCCTTCTTTTTTCTGCCTGGGTTCTATTTAGGTCATAGATAATAATGAAACATCTTTGTACGTATGAAGGGGGAAATACCTCAACTTTCTGAGAAAAAAAATGGAGAGTCAGAATCTTGTGGGTTGGGTCTTGGAGAGAAACATGGAATGAAGAGCAGGATAGAACCAGGGCAGTGACAGGAAGGGTTGTGTGGTATGTGGGAAGCTACAGTAGCTAGGTAGGACCTCCAGTTACAGACTGAGGGACAGGCGGAGTATGTGTGTAGGGGGAGATACAGAGCAGTCTTGGGCCATCCAGTTTTTAGATCCATGACCTGAGTCACAGCTGTAGACCTTAGCTTACTTCTGGCCCCAGAACTGAGGAGCAGAGAACAGGTAGAATAAGGGTAGCAGAGCCATCTGAAGGCAGGGGAGGAAAGGCTAAGCTAGGGCAACCACATCCAGCAAGAACACTCCCAACGGCCCCTATTCCATTACACCACACTGCTGAGAGGGGGGCCAGGATTGTTCCTAGAAGGCTAATGCTGGTCCCAGAGCTTCAATCCATAATTGGATCAGGAGAGACATTGTGTATAGGTCTCTCTGCTTCCAACGAAGAGCCTGGTAAAAGATATTCTTAAGAGGAGGAAGCAGGGGGTGCCTGGGTGGCTCAGTGGGTTAAAGTCTCTGCCTTCGGCTTAGGTCATGGTCCCAGGGTCCTGGGTTCGAGCCCCACATCGGGCTCTCTGCTCAGCAGGGAGCCTGCTTCTCTTCCTCTCTCTCTGCCTGCCTCTCTGCCTACTTGTGATCCCTGTCTGTAAAATAAATAAATGAAATCTTTAAAAAAAAGAAGAAGAGGAAGCAGCCTTGGATATAAGGGACTATAGAGAAGGAGGGAATTTAGGGGGATTAAAAACTACATAGTCAAATTTTAGCTTCTGTACGTTGGTTCCCATAAGTTGGAGAAGTTACCTAGAAAATCCTAGAATCTGTAGCTGTTGCCGCCTCTAAGTACTTCTCCCTCTAGGGAGGAGGGTCCAGCTGGCCCCCAACCTTCCTTTCTCTTTCCTTGGGGCAATTTCTTTGAGCTCTGCTATATCTTCCCGAAATACCCATATTATTACTCAAAAATAACCCTGCTACATGGGAATATACAATATTAACTTTAGATTTTTTATTTTTTCAGAGTTGGAGGAATGCTAAATCCTTCAATTGGAGCAAACGGACTGAGCAGAGGGTCTTTCAGAGTTTCCGACTTCATGGTTTTCTAACAATAAAAATCTACCCATCTGCCTTTTTTTTAATAAAGCTTTTTTTAAAGATTTTATTTATTTATTTGACAGAGAGATCACAAGTAGGCAGAGAGAGAGAGGGGGAAGCAGACTCCCCACTGAGCAGAGAGCTCGATGCAGGGCTCCATCCCAGGACCCCGAGATCATGATCTGAGCCAAAGGCAGAGGCCCCAACTCACTGAGCCACCCAGGCACCCCCCCCAACTGCCTTTATTCTAGGCTTTTGACCTCTTCCATCTGTCCAATCCTACCCTTCCCCACAGCAGCACTAGTCTTTCATCTTGGGTATCTTTTCCCTGCCTGCATGACTTCTCTCCCTTCTATTCTTGAATACCACCTAGTTGGCTCCAAGAATCTAGTTCTTCTGATACACAGCTTTGCACATAGTCCTGCCCCTGGCCAGCTGCTGGCCATCCCAGAGGCCCTTTGGCATAGTGCTTTGCTTTGGCCCAACAATATTAAATGTCAGTCATCTTTTGAACCACATTCATTTTTGGCTTCTCTAAACAGCATGGCTAGGAGATCTCTGGGCTCCAGCCCACAAGTCCTGCCAGAGGATTAAGTTTCCAGAAGTTTGGCCCCTAATATCCAGATCAAATTTAAATTGGGTGTAAACTGCTCCATTTGCTGGAGCCCTCATGGGCTGCCCCGGCTCCTCCCCAAAAGTAGATCTCTAATCGTGGTTAAATATTTCACAGACAGGCTAATTCTAGCTCAAAGGAAGAGTGTGTGTTCTTCCAGGGGAGAATTCTGTAAATAGTACCATCATCTGCTCCAAAGATCAGAGGAAGGCAGGCATTCTATACTCTTCTCAGACGTTCCCTTCCATATATACAGGACGGGGCTTCCTTTGCTCTCTGCCTCTTTGTTTGATGAAGGTTTCCCTTTATTTACAATTCAGCTTCTAGCAAATTAATTTCCCAGTTTTTCCTGGCCATATGACTTTTGAAGAAGGATTACCTCCTGTCTATCAGAAGCTGACACTTCACACTTTCTTCTGCTATTCAAGGGCTGACTGCTCTCTACTCCCACTTTTCACCATTACTCAAGTGACCATAAAAAATAAAACCTCTTATTCTCCCCACCCTCTTGCTGGCTTCCCTGGTGCTGGGTCTGGGTCTTACAGGTACTAAGGGTAATCTGGCTCCAAATAGCCCTATCACTTCCTGCCTACATGAGCTTGGATGTGATATTTGTGTAATTCATGTGTATTGGTTTTTGTTTATAACACAGAACAAAATACCAGATAGGATAGTGTTGCACAGAAATAGAAATCCAGTAGATCTCTAGATCTCTGCTCTAGTATGCAGCAGAGTAATGATCAACACATTACGTGAGGAAGCTACTTAATAACCAAGAAGAATTGCCCAAAATAACTAGAAGAAATAGTGTCTGGCACTCACATAGAGTAGGGAATACTGCATGTTCCCATCATCAGTGATGAAAAGCTCATAATTTGGCGAGCTTTCACTAGAATACACAGAAGATTCTTGCTTCAGATGTGGACAATTATTAGCCCAACAATAAATTCTTCTCCCCTCTTTCCTAACAAATCTTAAAAGCAAGCCCCAAAGACTCAAACTATTTCTAAGAAAACTAACTGTACCTCAGAACAAGCAAAAGAAAATTTATACGAATACAAATGTATCTAGCACCCAAGAAAGTAAAATTCATAGTGTTATCCAATTAAAGATTACCATATAAAAAGTTACCATGCATATAAAGAAACAAGAAAATATGACACATAAGGTACTAAGGGTAATCTGGCTCCAAATAGCCCTATCACTTCTTGCCTACATGAAGAAAAATAAAACCCAGAAGTGGCAAAGGTGTTGTAATTAAAAGCTAGGAACGTGGGGTGCCTAGGTGGCTCAGTCAGTTAAGTGTCTGCCTTCAGCTCAGTTCATGATCCCGGGGTCCTGGGATGGAGCCCTATATCTTCTCCCTCTCCCTCTGCATGCTACTCCCCTGCTTGTGCTCTCTCTGGCTGTCAAATAAAGTCTTAAAAAAAAAGCTAAGAACATTAAATGTGTTTTAATATGTTCAAAGATTAAGTAGAGATATGAAAGATAAATTTTTAAAAATTTCTAGGGGTTCTGAGTGGCTCAGTCAGTTAAGGATCTGACTCTAATTTTTTCACTCAGGTTATGATCTAAGGGTCATGAGATTGAGCCCTGCATCAGGCTCCGCACTCCGCAGGGAGTCTGCTTGATACTCTCTCTCCCTCTCTCTCTGCTCCTCCTTCCTGCTTGCATGCTCATTCTCTCTATATAATAAGTATATCTTTAAAATAATAAAATTTCTAGAGATGAAAATTACATTGTATAAGATAAAAATCGATATACTCTTGGTAAGACTAATAGCCATCATGTTATAGAACACAAATTAGTGAATTTGAAGACCAAACAATAGAAACTCTCCCAAAGGAAACCCAAAGAGAAAAAAAGAACTTAAATAAATGAAAAGAGCATAAGCATTCTACTATACTTGCAACTGAAGTCCTCAACAAGAGGAAAGACAATAGGAAAAGTGGACCTCAGAGGTAGATATAAAACCCAAAATTATAAAATATCTAAATGGAAACATAGGAGCAGATCTTTCTGCCCTTCAGTTAGGTGAAGAACTCTTTGCTATAACACTAAAAGTGTGAGGCATAAAAGAAAAAAAAAATCAATAGAATGTGCTTCACTAAAATTAAAAACTTAGACTTTTCAAAAGGTACTGTTAAGAGAGCAAAAAGATAAGCCACAGACTGGGAGAAAATATTTGCAACGTGTATATGATAAGTAATTCTACCTGGATGATATGAAGAACTCTCAAAATTCCATAGTAAGAAAACAACCTAGTAAAAATTGGATGAAAAAGTTGAAAGTTCACCAGAAAGTTGAAAGTTCACCATGTATGAATGGCAAGCAAACACATAAAAATATCCTCAATATCGTTAATCATAAGGAAAATGAAAAATGAAGGTGGCTCAGTTAGTTGGACGTCCGACTATTGACTTTTGGTTCGGGTCATGATCTCAGAGTCATGGGATCAAGCCCCGAGCTGGGGTCCCTGCTGAGCATGGAGCCTGCTGGGAATTCTTTCCCTTTGCTTCCTGGCCCCACTTGCATGTGTTCTCTCTCTCTCTCTTTCTCGCTAAACAACAAAAAAATTATTTAAGAAAACGAAAAATGACATCACTGTGAGATACCACTGCCCACTATTAAAATGACTACAATTGGAAGGACAGACTATACCAGCTGGTGTCTAGGATATTGAGAAATTGGAACTTTTACAGGTTACTCTTTCTTCTTTTTCTCTTCCTCCTCCTCTTTTCTCTCTCTCCCCCCTTCCTTTTTTTAATGGGCTGAGTTTATTTCACTTCTGATTATAATCAGGAAGTGTATATACACATCTGTCCAAGCAATTTTGCATGGTGTGGATTTTACAATAGGTATCATGCACAAGATTAAAATAAGACCCAAAAATGGAACTTTTAAAAGAGGACCCATCAGGGAACTGAGGTCCTGGGACCTGGAATATGGAGATAGAGAGGAATCTGGAGTCACAGCTAGAATCTGTTGTGCCTAGAACAAAAGCGACCAGAGTCATAAACCCATAGGAATGGTTATTTTGACAACTTGCCAGATGCTCAGTGTGGACAAAATGAGTATGAAGAACTCCAGGTTTTGCCTAGGGGTAGTTCTCATGTTTTTGTGGGCTTTCCCTCCAGAAATGCCATCAGGTCCTTATGATGAACCTAGAAAGGTCTCTAGTGATAGTGGAAGAGTCACCACTGGGAAATCTATCTGAAGCATTCTTTATAGTGAAGGCTTACTCTGGTGGGAAAGAAAGACTTTATCAGAGCTTTTCCCAGGTGGTGAAAAGCATTCCTCCCACTTCACCCCCTCTAGGTTTCCTGTCTCATGTAAGGAAGAAAAGAGCTAAGGAAGGTCACAGCCCAGGGACAAAAAAACCCCTGAGATTTAACCATAATATTGGAATGCTCCTCCACTATACCGTACCACCACACAGACAGGACCCCAGTATCATAATAGTTTATTACAGCAGCAAGAGAGACACGGTCTCTCTTTGAAGTGAGGTACTTAAGGCAACCCGCTATAAACCGGGCAGGTGAAAACAAGAACCCTGGAGGAAGTGGAATCTTCTGGCACTTATAGCTACAGCAAACATCAAACCCTGCCCAACTGTCAGGCAGATCACCGTAAAAACTCATGCTAAAGATCCACCAGCAGCATTTATCTGATAGGTCATATCTGACTTTCATCTATACCCCAATGTTTATAGCAGTGATGGCCACGGTCGCCAAACTGTGGAAAGAACCAAGATGCCCTTCAACGGACGAATGGATAAGGAAGATATGTGGCCCATATACACTACGGAGTATTATGCCTCCATCAGAAAGGACGAATATCCAACTTTTGTAGCAACATGGATGAGACTGGAAGAGATTATGCTGAGTGAAATAATTCAAGCAGAGAGTGTCCTATGGTTATCACTTAATTATCATATGGTTTCACTTATTTCTGGAGCATAACAAATAACATGGAGGACATGGGGAAATGGAGAAGAGAAGGGAGTTGAGGGAAATTGTAGGGGGAGATGAACCATGAGAGACTATGGACTCTGAAAAACAATCTGGGCGTTTTGAAGGGGGCGGCAGGAAATTGGGGGAGCCAAGTGGTGGGTATTAAGGAGGGTACGTATTGCATGGAGCACTGGGTGTGGTACAAAAAAAAATGAAAAATTCTGTTACGCTGAAAAGAAAAAACAAACAAATTTAAAGCCTGATAAAAATGCAATAAAAAAAATAATACTCTGAGGAGCCTGAAGTATAACCTAAAGCAGGCATTAGAATCTGACGAAGATACACACTCGTGTTAGAATAATTGGACCGGGAGTTTAATTGCTTTATGTGACGGGGCTCTGTGGTCAGCAGGGAGCCTGCTCCAGATTCTCTCTCCTTCCCTTTCCCCTGCCCCTCCCCCCACTCGCACACGTGCTTGTGCTCTCACTCTAAAATAAATAAAATCTTTAAAAACAAAATCTTAAAAAAAAATTCTGTAGTTCAGACTAGTAGGATCTGAGCTTATGTGACCCAGAGAAAAAGTATACATTTCTACAGTTTCATTTCTGAAAATTTTCCATTTGACCATTCTGTTACTTAGATTTTAGCTTTTGCTTCCTGTCTTGTCTTTTATCTTTCATAAAAACAGAACAAAACAAAACCAAAAAGCGTATTTTGCTTCTCTTATTTTTCACTTTTCTTTCTGGTTCATAGAGATTCTGCATCAAGTCCCTCTGACTTCTCTCTTTACCCTCTCTGAGTTTCTCTACCCCCACCTCTAACTCTATCACCTTCCGCTTTACTCTGCAGGGTAGTTGAGATCTGACCCAGTTTCTACCCCAAACTTTGGGCAAACAGAAACCAAGAATTCTAGCAGCTGGACAGCCTCTTCCTTAAGAGGCCACTTATACTTCCATTTGTAACTTGACCTTTTATATACTCCCTGCCCCAAAACAACTTGTCCAAGCATTTCTTTATGAATATAGTTTTCTTCCTGAAAGGAATTTTGATGTATTACATTTTCTCCATCTTGTGCCTTAAAATTCCACAGGAATCCATAATGTGGAAGAGTCTCTCTTATTCTTGACATATTCCATACCTAAATTGCAAGTATACCGTGGTTTTGGACCATGTGGCTATGGACACATTCTTAGCACTTGAACTTTGAGAAGAATTAAAACTCTTTTGGATGCATCTGCATCCAGTGTGACTTTACAGATCACAAAATGTTTGGTTTATAGGTGGAGATAGAAGAAAAAGAAGAAAAAAGAAGAAAAAGAGATGTTTGTTTTTAAAAAGCAAATTCTGATTCTTTATGGTTAATATCTTTTTCTGAAACTTCCAGATCCAATTTTGTTATTTTTGTTTCAGAGATGCTGTTGCTTTGGTAGAACAGAAGGTTCTAGATAACTGACCAGGTTATCATGAGTCTGCAATGCCCTGGGGGTGCAGGACTGTATGCCCCACCTGCTAACACTTCTAAAGCAGTTACTCTTCCAGCTCTCTTCCAAAGGATTTACAAATAAGAACTCACTTAAACTTCACAACTCTGAGAGAAGTGCTATAAATCATGTCATTTTAAAGGTGAGGAGATCAAGACAGAAAGACAAAACCACCTGCCCAAGGTCACACCTTAGAACAGCAAAGCTGGGCTTAGAGCCCAGGCCATCTGTCTCAGAGCCCAAGCTCTTCATCATCCTACTACAACGGTTTCTTCTCCAGGTATACCAGATGCTTTCATTATGCCTTTTAGGGACCACTTTGGTGCTCTGGCTTTTTGTCATTATTATAAAAGCACTAAACCATCACTATCCTCATTAAAGTTTTTTTTAATTAAAAATGCAGTATTTCTTAATATATGTTTTTATTTAAATCCCAGTTAACATACCATGTAGTGTCAGTGTCAAGTAAGTGTACAGTATAGTGATTCAACACTTCCATACAACACCCAGTGCTCCTCACAGCAAGCACACACCTTAATTTCCAGCCCCCCACCCACCTCCCCTTTGGTAACCATCACTTTGTTCTCTATAGTTAAGAGTCTGTTTCTTGGTTTGCTGCCTTCTATTTTTTTCTCCCCTTTGCTTTTTTTTTTTTTCTTAGATTCTACATATGGGTGAAATCATACAGTATTTGTCTTTCTCTGACTTATTTCACTTAGAATTATGCTAACTCCATCTATGTCCTTGCAAACGGCAAGATTTCATTTTTTTATGCCTGAGTTATATTCTACTGCATATGTCTGTCCATATGCATGTATGTATATACATACATATATACACACCATATATACATACACACCACATCTTTATCCGTTCATCAGTAAGTGGGCCCTTGGGCTGTTTCCATAATTTGGCTATTGTAGTTAATGCTGCTGTAAACATTAGGGTGCATGTGCTCCTTTAAATCAGAATTTTTGTATCCTTTGGGTCAATACCCAGTAGTGCAATTGCTGGGTCATAGGGTAGCTCTATTTTAACTCTTTGAGGAACCTCCGTACTGTTTTCCAGAGTGGCTGCACCAGCTTGCATTCCCACCAACAGTGTAAGAGGGCTCCCCTTTCTCCGCATCCTCACCAACACCTGTTGTTTCTTGTGTTGTCAATTTTAGTCATTCTGACACGTATGCGGTGATGTCTAATTGTAGTTCTGATTCACATTTTCCTGATGAGTGATGCTGAGCATCCTTTCATGTGTCTGTTGGTCACCTGTATGTCTTCCTTGAAAAAAATGTCTATTCATATCTTCTGTCCCTATTTATTTATTTATTTTTTTAAGGTTTTATTTATTTATTTGACAGAGAGATCGCAAGTAGGCAGAGAGTCAGGGGGAAGCAGGCTCCCTGCTGAGCAGAGA
>NW_026740115.1:9226-14274 GCF_022355385.1 Mustela nigripes | reverse complement strand
AATACTTTGAGTTTGGGCCCTCAAGAACCTTTTGCTCACATAAGATCTTCTATTTAAATTCCTCCTCAGTCACCACTTCATCTCGCGGTCCATTATTGAATTCTAGCAGTTAATCATCATACATGTTGCTGAAAACAGAGCAGCTCAAACTGAAAGCAGCTGCAGTTTAACACGAGAACGGTCATCTTCCTCTTGCTGGAAAAATCCAGGAAAGAAAATGAGCCATCCAATCTTTGATGACCTGGCCTCCTTTGGTTTTCATCTGGCTTCATCATAAAAGGAAATAAAACATTTTAAATGAAACATTTAAAAATGTTGTCACGACATAGTTTCTTTGTATTTCATCATCTATGTGCTTCATTAGTTCATTTGACAACGTTTATTGAGTTGCTACCTGGTCCCAGTCCTTTTAGTAAGTTCTGGGGATCAAGGTGAGTCTGACCACTCACTCAGGCTGCTCACTGCCTTATGCAGAAACAGATTTGTCTTGCCTGAAGTGGATTATGCAACTTGAAATGGGAGGGAGAATGGTTGCCAGGTGGGGGAAAAATCAGCTCTGGTGTGAGAGTCAGGATAATTTCCTCAGAAAAGCTGACATATGTACTAGATCTTAAAGGGAGGAGTGGAAACTTCTTAGATAGAAAGAGGAGAAAGAACCTTCTGAACAAAGGGGCACAGTGTATACAAATGTGTAGAGATTTAAAAGATATTCCATACCCAGGGAAAAAGAGAGAGTCTGAACCTATGGCACATAACTAGGAGTGTTTGGAAAGACCTTGAATGTCTTTGAAGGACGTTATGTGTGCTAAGGAGTTTAGCACTCACCCTAAAGCCAACTGAGCAGCAGTGGAGGCCTTTAAATAGGGGATGGAGTGGGGGCATGTCCAGGTTTATTTTTAGGTAAGCCTTTGTTAAAGCACTACAGAGAGCACACAGGAGAGAGCACTACACGAGTACTATCAACGTGAAGACTGCTGCAATACTGTGGGTCAGATAGTACTTTATAAAGAAAAAAAAAAACACACTTAATCTGCCTTGAGGGAAAAATAGTTGTTGTTTTTTTTAAAGAAAGTAGTGCTTCTTTTCAAAAGAAATTTGTTGAATGGAAAGAACATCTTGAAAATGGATGTTTTGAAATGTTTCCAGCGCTGTGTAATTTTATTGCTGTGAATGTGTGTGTCACCTATAACAACTCTCTTTGGATACAGAATTTTTAAAAACATTTAAGGATCTTCCATTTGAACAGTCTCAATCTTTTTTTTTTTTTTAAAGATTTTGTTTATTTGACAGACAGAGATCACAAGTAGGCAGAGAGGCAGGTAGAGAGAGAGAGGAAAGCAGGTTCCCCGTTGAGCAGAGAGCCCGATATGGGGCTCAATCCCAGGACCCTGGGATCATGACCTGAGCTGAAGGCAGAGGCTTTAACCCACTGAGCCACCCAGGTGCCCTCTCAATGGGTTTTAAACACGTTTTTGTCTGTGTGCATACTTGTGCTTGTGCAGGTGTATGGATGTGTGCACACATTAGATACGAATTATACACATACTGGGGTGCCTAGGTGGTGTGGTCGGTTAGGTAGCTGATTCTTGGTTTCAGCTTAGGTTGTGATCTCAGGGTCATGAGACTGAGCCCCGAGTCAGCCAGTGCACTCAGTGAGGAGTCTGCTTGGGATTCTCTCTCCCTCTCTCTCTGCCCCTCTCACTCATGTTCTCACTCTTTCTCTCTCTCAAATAAATACATGAATCTTGTTTTAAAAAAGAATTGTACACATACAAAACATGTCTCTGTCTCTAATGTTTATATACTTTCAGATCAGGCTGCACAGTAACTGATTCACATCAGAGGGCATAGATGAAGTTAGAAGGCAAGTACCGTATACAAAGTAGTAGGTAGGATAAAAAAATCATTTTAAAAAAACACCACAGTGATATAAGGCATCAGCAATGCATGACCTCCATTTTGACGAATTTGTATTCATGCAGTAATTTATTCAGCTATGACAGGGATTAAAACACATCATTAAATTCTAAAAAAAAACAAATTTGAAGACCTCTGTCCTATTAGGATATAGCAAATCATACATCTTTGGCTAACGATAACAAAAAACTCAGAAAAATCAAATAATATTTCTCTATGGGGTGAACAAATAGCTCCAGGCACAGGTGATTCTGGATGAATGGAATCGAATAGTAAGCCAGAAAAAAAAAGCCCTTCATAGCAGTTTAAAGAGCTGAAGCAGCATTTTTACCTGAGGACAGCAGACACAGAAATAGGTCTGCCATAGATGAAAAGATTTGGAGGGGACAAGGAGAAATCATGTAAGTCTTAAATGACAGTGTAGGCTGGAAGGACATTTTGGGATCTGGAAGAGTCCAAATGTAGAAACAAATCACTCAATCTAAAAATTCTCCTCTCTCACCCCAAATTATGTCAAGAATATGGCAGTGGAGCATAGCTTTGAGCACTCTCATGTGGTGGCTATATGAGTTTCACTCAGTCATGTGAGAGATCTTGGAAAATTCAAGTGTTAAAGGGAGATCCACAGATACCATAGTAGTAGCACAAGTCTACTCCTGGAATAAAGACCATGCCAGAATTATAACAAAGTGTTCAAAATAAGCTGTGGAAGGATCAAGTTACTAAGCTTCCTAACAAAACACACTTCAAGATTTTTTTAAAGGAAGGCAATCGCACCCATCAAATTACCATTAAAAATATCCAGCATCCTATCAAAACTCCTATCAAAAATTCCCAGGCATGCCAAGAAGCAGAAAAATGTAATTCAAAACTAGAATAATAATTAAACAATAGAAACAAACCAAGAAATGTCATAAACAATGAACTAGCATTCAAATTCATATTATAAGTATGTTAAACAATTTAAAGGAAAACAAATCAAATGGGGAAACTAATGAAAGCTCTAACAAAGAACTAAATAGGTACTTTAGATGTGAAAAATACAGTGCCTGAAATTAAAAAAAAATCATTGAGTACACTGAATACTAAATTCAATATTGCAGAAGAAAAGATTAGTGAACTAGAAGACATCACAATAGAAATATTCAAATTGAACCTCAGAGGAAAAAGAGGAAATAATAAAAAACAAAAACAGATCATGTTTCCCTGTGGAACAATGTGAAATAGTGCAACATACTTGTAATTAAGAGTTTAAGAAGGAGGGATAGCAGACAAAACATTTAAGAAAAAAATGCCCCAAATTTCTCCAAATTTTGTAGAAATAATGTAACTACAGATCCACTCCAAAAAAAATCCCTGGCAGAAAAAATGCAGTAAAACTATAATAATGCACATCAAAACCAAATTGGTTAAAATCACTAGTAAACAGAAAATCATAAATTGGTAAGGGTAAATGGCACATTACCAACGGGGGAACAAAGGTAAGCATAACTCTGGCATTCTCACAAATACTAATAAGCCAGAAGGTAGTGGAATGGCTCCATTAAATTACTGAAAGAAAAAACAATGCTGACACTATTTCTACATACAGCTTAAATATCCTGCAAATTAAAGATGAAAAATAGATATTGTAATGTAAAACATAAGTTGAGAGAGTTGGTCTCCAGTAGACCTACGCTTCAAAATATTAAAGTTCTTTAAGCAGAAAGAAAATGATAGCAGGTGGAAATAAGAGTCCACACAAAGAAATGAAAATCACTGCAAATAATAAATATGTAGATAAATATGAGACTTTTATGCTTTAAATGTTTTTATTTTGTTTTATGCTTTTTAAATTTTTTATTTTTTATTTATTTTCAGTGTTCCAGAATTCATTGTTTATGCACCACACCCAGTGTTCCATGCAATAAGTGCTCTCCAAAATACCCATTACCACTCACCCAACCCCCCTCCAAAACCCTCAGTTTCTTCCTCAGAGTCTAAAGACTCTCATGGTTCGTCTCCCCCTCCAATTTCCCCCAAATCCCTTCCCCTCTCCATCTCCCTATGTCCTCCATGTTATTTCTTATGATCCCTAAATAAGTGAAACCATATGATAATTGACTCTCTCTGTTTGACTTATTTCACTCAGCATAACCTCTTCCAGTCCCGTCCATGTTGATACAAAAGTTGGGTATTCACCCTTTCTGATGGAGGCATAATACTCCATAGTGTATATGGACCACATCTTCATCATCCATTCATCTGAAGGGCATCTTGGCTCTTTACACAGTTTGGCGACTGTGGCCACTGCTGCTATGACCATTGGGGTACAGATGGCCCTTCTTTTCAGTACATCTGTATCTTTGGGGTAAATACCCAGTAGTGTAATTGCAGGGTCATAGGGAGTCTCTATTTTTAATTTCTTAAGGAATCTCCACACTGTTTTCCAAAGTGGCTTTACCAACTTGCATTCCCATTGACAGTGTAAGAGCGTTCCCCTTTCTCCACATCCTCTCCAACACTTGTTGCTTACTATCTTGTTGATTTTGGCCATTCTGACGTGTAATGTGGTATCTCAATGTGGTTTTTATTTGAATCTTCCTGATTGCTAATGATGATTAGCATATTTTCATGTT
Source organism: Mustela nigripes (assembly GCF_022355385.1). Taxonomy (NCBI): domain Eukaryota; kingdom Metazoa; phylum Chordata; class Mammalia; order Carnivora; family Mustelidae; genus Mustela; species Mustela nigripes. Next base: position 9,739 of record NW_026740115.1, on the reverse strand, counting down.
TCTGTTAGACTTTGAGTCTTCTTTGGAAAAGTGTTTGTTCATGTCTTCTGCCCATTTTTTGATATAATTATCGATTTTGTGTGTGTTAGTTTGGGTTCTTTATTGATCTTGGATATCATCCCTTTGTCTGTAATGTCATTTGCAAATATCTTCTCCCATTACAAGTGTTGCCTCTTTGTTTTGTTGACTGTTTCCTTTGCTGTGCAGAAGCGTTTGATCTTGATGAAGTCCCAAAAGTTCATTTTCATTTTTTTTTCCCTTTGCCTTTGGAGACATATCTTGAAAAAAGTTGGTGTGGCCGATGTCAAATTGCTTACTGCCTATGTTCTCTTCTAGAATTTTGATAAGATTCCTGCCTCACGTTGAGGTCTTTTATCCATTTCGAGTTTATCTTTGTGTATGGTGCAAGAGAACGGTTGAGTTTCATTCTTCTACATATAGCTGTCCAATTTTCCCAGCACCATTTATTGAAGAGACTGTCTTTTTTCCACTGTATATGCTTTTTAAAAATTT
>NW_026740115.1:0-6226 GCF_022355385.1 Mustela nigripes | reverse complement strand
CCCCCCAATTTTGGGTCTCTTTCTATTTGGTTAGTGGGTTAGTGTATATTTTTGCTATCCTTTTAGCAGTCTGTTCTCTCATTCATTTATTCTTATCTGGATAAAATGAAAAGGAAGAAAAACTCGCCTTGAAAAAAAGAATAAGAGGCAGTACCAATAGCTAGGGACCTAATCAATATGGACATTAGTAAGATGTCAAACCAGAGTTCAGAATGATGATTATCAAGGTTCTAGCTGGGCTCAATAAAAAACATGGAAGATACTAGAGAATTCCTTTCTGGAGAAATAAATTCCCTTTCTAGAGAAATAAAAGAGCTAAAATATAACCAAGTTGAAAGCAAAAAAGCTATTAATGAGGTGCAATAAAAAATGGAAGCTCTTACTGCTAGAATAAATGAGCCATAAGAGATAATTAGTGATATAGAAGACCAAATAATGGAGAATAAAGAAGCTGAGAAAAAGAGGCACAAACAACTACTGGACCCCACAGGGGAATTCAAGAGATAAGTGATACCATAAGATGAAACAATTTTAGGATAATTGGGATCCCAGAAGTAGAAGAAGATAGAGAGGGACAGAAGGCATATCGGAGCAAATTATAGCAGAGAATATCCTTAATTTGGCAAAGAGAAGAGGCGTCAAAATCCAGGAGGTACAGAGAATCCCCGTCAAGATCAATAAAAATAGGTTCACACCTTGTCATCTAATAATAAAATGTACAAGTCTCATTGACAAAGAGAAAATTCTGAAAGCAGCTCAGGACAAGAGGTCAGTAACATACAATGGTAGAAATATTAGATTGGTGGCAGACCTATCCACAGAGACCTGGCAGGCCAGAAAGAACTGGCATGATATATTCAGAGCACTAAACAAGAAAAGTAATAAGCCAAGAATACTATATCCAGCTAGGCTGTCATTGAAAATAAAAGGAGAGATAAAAAGATTCCAGGACAAACAAAACCTTAAAAAATTTGCAAACACCAAACCAGCCCTACAGGAAATATTGAAAGTGGTCCTCTAAGCAAAAAGAGAGCCTAAAAGTAGTAGACCAGAAAGGAACAGAGACAATATACAGTAACAGTCACCTTACAGGCAATACAATAACACTAAATTCATATCTTTCAATAGTTATCCTGAACATAAATGGGCTAAATATCCCCAATCAAAAGACACAGGGTATCAGAATGGATAAAAAAACAAGACCCACTGATATGCTGTCTGTATGAAACTCATTGTAGATACAAAGACACCTCCAAATTTAAAGTGAGGGGGTGGAGAACAATTTGCCATGCTAATGGACATCAAAACAAAGCTGCGGTGGCAATCCTTATATCAGATAAATTAGATTTGAAACCAAAGACTATAATAGGAGATGAGGAAGGACACTATATCATTCTTTTTTTTTTTTTTAAGAAGACTATTTATTTGACAGAGATCACAAGTAGGCAGAGAGGCAGACAGAGAGAGAGGAAGGGAAGCAGGCTCCCTGCTGAACAGAGGGCCCAATGTGGGGCTCAATCCCAGGACCCTGAGATCATGACCTGAGCTGAAGGCAGAGGCTTTAACCCACTGAGCCACCCAGGCGCCCCACTATATCATTTTTAAAGGGTTTGTCCAACAAGAAGATCTAACAATTTTAAATATATATGCCCCTAACATGGGAGCAGCCAATTATATAAACCAATTAATAACAAAATTAAAGAAACATAGACAATAATACAATAATAACAGGGGACTTTTACACACCCCATGCCGAAATGGACAGATCATCTAAGCAAAAGATCAGCAATGAAATAAATGCTTTAAAAGACACACTGGACCAGATGGACATCACAGATATATTCAACATTTCATCCCAAAGCAACAGAATACACATTCTTCTCTAGTGCCCATGAGACATTCTCCAGAATAGATCACATCTTGGATCACAAATCAGGTCTCAACAGGTACCAAAGGATTGGGATTATTCCCTGCATATTTTCAGACCACAGAGCTTTGAAACTAGAACTCAACCACAAAAGAAAGTTGGAAATAACTCAAATACATGGAGACTAAAAAGCATCCTATTAAAGAATGAATGGGTCGGGGTGCCTGTGTGGCTCAGTTGGTTAAGCAACTGCCTTTGGTTCAGGTCATGATCCTGGAGTCCCGGGATGGAGTCTCACATTGGGCTCCCTGCTCAGTGGGAAGTCTGCTTCTCCCTGTGACCTTCTCCCCTGTTATGCTCTCTCTCCCCCTCTCTCTGTCTCTCAAATAAATAAATAAAATATTTTTTAAAAGGAAGAATGAATGGGTCAACCAGGAAATAAAAGAATTTTAAAATTTCATGGAAACAAATAAAAATGAAAAACCACTGTTCTAAATATTTGGGACACAGCAAAGGTGGTCCTGAGAGGAAAGTATATAGCAACACAAGCCTTTCTCAAGAAACAAGAAAGGTCTCAAATACACAAACTAGCCCTAAACCTAAAGGAGTTGGAGAAATAACAGCAAATAAAACCTAAAAACCCAGCAGAAGAAGAGAAATAATAAGGATCAGAACAGGAATCAATGAAATAGAAACCAAAAGAACAGTAGAACAGATCAACAAAACTAGGGTTGGTTCTTTGAAAGAGAACATATTATGAGCAATGGTACATCAGCAAATTTGACAATCTGGAAGAAATGAATGCATTCCTGGAGACATATAAACTATCAAAACTGAACCAGGAAGAAATAGAAAACCTGAATAGATCCATAACCAGTAAAGAGATTGAAGCAGTCATCAAAAATCTCCCAACAATCAAGAGCCCAGGGCCAGACGGCTTCCCAGGGAAATTTGACCAAACATTTAAGGAAGAATTAATACTTATTCCTCAGAAATTGTTCCAAAAAATAGAAATGGAATGATAACGTCCAAACTCATTTTAAGAGGCCAGCATTACCTTGATCCCAAAACCAAAGACCCCATCAGAATTACACACCAATATCCTTGATGAACACAGATGCTAAAATTCTCACCAAAATTCTAGCCAGTTGGATCCAACAGTACATTAAAAGGATGATTCACCATGACCAAGTGGGAGTTATTCCTGGCCTTCAAGGTTGGTTCAACATCTACAAATCAATCAATGTGATACAATGCATTAATAAAAGAAAGAACAAGAATTATATGATACTCTCAATAGATGCTGAAAAGCATTTGACAATGAACAGCATCACTTATTGATAAAAACTCTTCACAGTGTAGGGATAAAGGATACATGCCTCAATATAATAAAGGCCATCTATGAAAAGCCAACAGAGAATATCATTCTCAAAGGGAAGAAACTGAGAGCTTTTCTTCTAAGGTCGAGAACACATCAGGGGTGTCCACTATAACCATTGCTATTCAACATAGGACTAGAATTCCTAGCCTCAGCAATCAGACAACAAAAAGAAATAAAAGGCATCTATCTGAATCAGCAAAAAAGAAGTCAAACTCTCATTCTTTGCAGATGATATGATACTTTGTGTGGAAAATCCACTTTCTGTGGAAGACTCCACTCCAAAACTGCTCAAATTCATGCAGGAATTCAGTAAAGTTTCAGGATATAAAATCAATGTACAGAAATCACTTGCATTTGTATACACCAACAGCAAGACAGAAGAAAGAGAAATTAAAAGAGTCGATCCCATTTACAATTGCACCCAAAACCATAAGATACCTAGGAATAAACCTAACCAAAGAGGCAAAGAATCTGTACTCAGATAACTATAAAGTACTCATGAAAGTAAGTGAGGAAGACACAAAGAAAGGGAGAAATGTTTTATGCTCATGGATTGGAAAAACAGGTATTGTGATAATGTCTATGCTACCTAAACCAATTTACATGTTTAATGCAATCCCTACCAAAATACCATTATTCTTTTCAAAGAAATTGAACAAATAATCCGAAAATTTATATGGAACCAGAAAAGACCCCAAATAGCCAGAGGAATGCTGAGACAGAAAGCCAAAGTTGGTGGCATCATAATTCTAGACTTCAATTTCTATTACAAAGCTGTTATCATCAAGATAGTATGGTACTGGCATAAAAACAGACACATGTATCAATGGAACAGAGTAGAGAGCCCAGAAATAGACCCTTAACTCAATGGTCAACTAATCTTCGACAAAGCAGGAAAGAATGTCTAATGGAAAAAAGAACCTCTTCAACAAATGGTGTTGGGAAAATTGGACAGCCACATGCAGAAGAATGAAACTGGACCATTTCCTTACACCACACACAAAAATAGACTCAGAATGGATGAAAGATCCCAATTGGAGACTGGAGTCTATCAAAATTCTTGAGGAGAATACCAGCAGCAACCTCTTCAACCTCAGGCACAGCAACTTCTTCCTAGGAACATCGCCAAAGGCAAGGGAAGCAAAGGCAAAAATAGATTATTGGGACTTCAACAAGATCAAAATCTTTTGCACAGCAAAGGAAACAGTCAGCAAAACCAAAGGACAACCAACAGAATGGGAGAAGATATTTGCAAGCAACATATCAGATCAAGGGCAGTATCCAAAATCTAGAAAGAAATTATCAAACTCAACACCCAAAGAACAAATAATCCAATCAAGAAATGGGCAGAAGACATGAAGAGACATTTCTGCAAAGAAGACATCCAGATGGCCAACAGACACATGAAAAAGTGCTCCATATCACTCAGCATCAGGGAAATACAAATCAAAACCACCGTGAGACACCACCTCACACCAGTCAGATGGCTAATATTAACAAGTCATGAAATGACAGATGTTGGCAAGGATGTGGAGAAAGGGGAACCCTCCTACACTGTTGATGAGAATGCAAGCTGGTGCAGTCACTCTTGGAAAAGTGTATCGAGTTTCTCCAAAAAGTTGAAAATGGAATTACCTTATGACCCAGCAGTCATACTACTGGGTATTTACTCCAAAGATACAAATGTAGTGATTCAAAGGGGCATGTGCACCTGAATGTTTATAGCAGCAATGTCCACAATAGCCAAACTATGGAAAGAACCTAGATGTCCATCAACAACCATAAATGGATAAAGAGAATGTGGTCTATATAGACAATGGAATTATATGAAGCCATCAAAATAATGAAATATTGCCATTTGCAATGACATGGATGAAACTAGAGGGTATTATGCTAAGTGAAATGTCAGTCAGAAAAAGACAATTATCATATGATCTCTCTGATATGAGGAATTTGAGAGGCAGGGTGGGAATCTTGGGGGTTAGGGAGGGAAGAAATGAAACAAGATGGATTAGGGGAGGGAAATAAACTGTAAGAGACTCTTAATCTCAGGAAACAAACTGAGGGGCACTGGAGGTGAGGGGGAAGGGATAGAGTGGCTGGGTTATGACACTGGGGATGGTATGTGCTATGGTGAGTGCTGTGAGTCGTGTAAGACTGATGATTTAGAGACCTGTACCCCTGGGGCAAATAATACATTATATGTTAATTTAAAAAGAAAAAAAAAGAAAGGCTCTTTATCATTATAAAGCAAAAGAAACATCAACTACATTTTCTTTAAAAATCCATATTTTGGGCAACACTAGAAGGTGGACTAGTGGAGAGTATTAGAATTCTGTCCTGCTTGTGACAGGCTGAGTTCAGGACAAAGTCAATGACCACTGCCCCTTGTGAGTTACAGCTGTGTTTCTCCAATTCTGAACCATGTCCCTTCTTAAAATCACTGACCCACAGAATAAAATGTGGTGATAAGTAGTGTCACAGGAGGTCATGTCAGGCTTTTCTTATGCTCGAGACTTAGGTCTCAAACTAAGACAAAGAAGCAGAAACTTCCCTGCATTTCCAAGAGAGTTGTCACCAGTAGGTCTCTGGACACTGGCATTAATTAAGGGCTTAATGAGAGACAAGCCAATCCATTCTGCTACCCTCACTGAAACTTTCCTGCCACACTCCTCTGCCTTCAACATGAGCAGAAACCTCAGGGTGAGGGCGATGGGGGAAAATGGTGGCGGGAGAGAAAAGAGAGGCGTCTGGGTCCTGAGTCCACTTGGCGCGAAACCATAGAATGCTTACCATGTGCCAGACCACACAGGGACTGCTCTGGGACAGACGTCGGCAGGCTACAGCTCATGGGCCGAATGCAGCCTGTCATCTGTTTTTGTAAATAAAGTTTAATTTGAACACAACTATGCTCCTTGCTTTCCATATTTTCAACAGCTGCTGGATCCCTACAATTGCAGAATTGTGTAGTTAAAGCA
>NW_026740114.1:6590-14355 GCF_022355385.1 Mustela nigripes | reverse complement strand
CTACGGCTGGGTTAGCCCTTCTCTGGCTACCAGGGAGGGTTTGTATATCACCTTCTCCCCACAAGGCCTTCGCGTTGTCTTGGTCTTTTCAGTTTTTTCCTCCTCTTCTCCCTAGCTGTACATCTGCTTCCTAAAAATTCCTCTTTATTTACTTTTTAATAATATGTATTTTTTAATTTTTTCAAAATTTTATTTGAGACAGAGAGAGAGAGAAAGCCAGTGAGCACAGGCAGGGAGGCCAGTCAGAGAGAGTGAGAAGCAGACTCCCTGCTGAGCAGGGAGCCTGATGTGGGGCTGGATCCCAGGACCCCGAAATCATTACCTGAGGCCAAGGCAGACACTTAACCAACTGAGCCACCTGGGAGCCTCTCTTTATTGTCTTTTTAAAAAATCAGTATTGCTCAAAAAACAAAATTATGAAATTTCATTTTTTAAAAGACGTGCTTCAACCTGGGGAAGTAAAAAGAAAAGTCATGTTTTATGTTCTGCACCACACAGAAAATAATTTCTCTAGGCTTCACAGAACTTCATTTTAGAACATTCTAGCTTGTTTTAAAATTTTGTAAAAAAAAAAAAAAAAAAGTGATGATAATGGGAAGAGAAGCTGAGGGGAGAATCTTCTTAAACACAAATGGTGTTTTGAAAATGATCAAGGAGAAATCCAGTTGTCAGCTCTTGCTCCTTTGATAGAAATAATCCACCAATCCCCTCCTTTTGAAACAAATTTTAAGATTTATTAATAAACATTTATACTTTATTCTATTATGATTAACATTTGTTATATATGGAAAAGCATATTCTGACAACTTAAGTCATCTGCTGAAATTTAATGGCTATTATTAGTGATGATTTTGAAGACCTAAGCAGAGGGAAGGACTGTGTGGCAGTGGCAGATTGAGGGATGCAGAGACAGTCAGATTCTCCCTGCCCTGATAAGAGATTGGGAAGGTGCCCATCTTCCCACTGCCATATTACAGAGCCTTTTGTTTCCTACATTCAGACTCTTGACTGTGCTTACTCCAAAAATACAGATGGTCTAGAGACCAAAGTAGTGACCTAAGTAAATTCCATTAGTTCTTTCCATCCGTTTCTCTCCCAAATTCCCACCTAGTAACTCACCTCCCAGACAGATGTGTGGGGGTGGTGTCTGTTCTCATACCTCTTCTAAACCTCTGTGGTAGATGACTCCAAGAATAGTAGAGAATTGTTTGCTGTGGGGAGAGCCTCCCAAGTCTTCCTGTTCTCTCCTCTTTGTTACATTGTCCAGTTGGAAACCCTTGTGGGACGTTTCTGCTATCTCTCACCTGAGTTAGGAAGTGCACACTGCTGGGACCCTCACCCTATCCTCGCCACCTCCAGGGCACCCAGGAAGAACCCGACCTTGCCGCAGGGTCACTTTCTGCCAGTCCATACTCATCCTGGTACTCTCTCATTTATGCCAAGGCCCAAGGAACACTATCCACTGACCATCCTGAGTAAACTTAGATTAGTTATTCTCAACACAGAAGTCTGTGGAACAGATACTCAAATATTTTCTCTGTATGTGAGAAGGTAGTAATATGTTCACATTTTTGTGGGAGATAGGGGCCAAACTTCTTGGCGGATTCTCTAAAGACACCATGAGTCCTCGCCCTTAAAAACGTTTTAGAATCTCTATTTATGCTATCTTGCTCTCTATTTAGCTCTTTACTTTCACCTTAAACTTACTTCTTTTTTGATTGTTTTCTGCCTTAGTAGTCACTCACTGGCCAATCCAGAATCTGAGCATCATCATTGAATCCCTCATCATTGTTCCTCATATTCAATTAATAACCAAATCTAACGAAGACCGGCGTATCTTTGTAAAACAGCAGTATGGAACTAGAGTTTACATACCATAAGATTTGCCAACTTAAAGTGTACACTTCAATGCTTTTTAGTGTATTTACAGATATACGCAACCATCACCACAGTCAATTTAAGGACATTTCATCACATTAAAAAAAAAAAAAACAACTCAAAAAGTACACTTTCGTTATCACTCCCCACTCTCCAATTCTCTCCAGGCCAAAGCACTGCTGACATAATTTGTCTCTATAGATTTTCCTATTTGTCTATTTCATATAAATGAAATCATACAATATGTACTCTTTGGGAATTGACTTCATCATTTGCTCAGTGTTTTCAGAGTTCATGGCAACAATACAATAATCATTTGAGGAACGGATAAACTTTTTTTTTTTTCCCCAAAGTGGTTGATTGTTCTAAACGTTCCTAGCAGCAATACATGAAGGTTCTGATATCTCCATATCCTCATGGACATTTCTTATTTTCTGAAATTTTGATTCTAGTTATATTAGTGAAGATGAAGTAATATCTTACGAGGGTTTTGGTTAACATTCCTTAGGTGATTAATGACGTTGAGCATCTTTTCATATTATAGTTCTACTCCCATTCCAATGTGTATGTTTTGTCCCCAAACCACCAAACAATTCTCCGGTATCAGCTGGGTGTCCTACAGTTAACTCAATTCTGACACTTTAGAGATAGTATCAGATTCCACAGATTAAGGGCTCAGTTACACAAGTTTGCCCTCTCCTTCAAATGCCAATCACAAGTCCAGGTTGTTACTTGTGCTTCTGACTAACTGACTATAAATCAGAAGTTCTTAACACCCACCCCCCTCCTTAGGTTTGATTAATTTGTTTGACAGGCTCACAGAACTCCAGAAACCAATTTACTCACTAGATCACTTGTTTATTACAAAGGACATAAATCAACAGGCAGATGAAGAAATGCATAGACTGAAATCATGAACAAAGAGCTTCTGTCAACATAGAGTTTTCAACCCTGTATGGCAGCATGTGGAAGCATCCTGGTTCACCAACCTGGAAACTCTTCCAGCTATTGATAAGTTCCAGCCACACTAGCCTCCTTTGGTTCTAAATGGGTCAAGGACCTTCCTTCTCTAGAGCTTGTGCACATGCTGCTTCTCCTTCTGGAAGGCTAGTCACTCACCCCCTCCCCACCCCCGGCTAACTCTTATTTACCCTTTAGGACTCAACTTAATATCATGGCTTCTGAGAGTCCCTCTCTGATTCCTTGGTCTGGCCCCTCATGCTATCTCTCACAGAACCTTGTTCTCTATCACAATTTAGGATTGTGTTTTTATAAGATTTCTCTTCCCCCACTAGACTGTACATTTCATGCTTAGAGGGACCATGTCTACCTTACTCATCAGGACATATTCAGCACCTAGCCCAGTGCCTGACACACAGTAGGTCCCAAGAGACAGTAGGTTGAACTCCATTAAACTGATACTTTTTAAGGTTAAAACCAGGCATATACTTGGATGCCTGGGTGGCTCACTTGGTTGAGCGTATGACTCTTGGTTTCAGCTCAGGTGATCTCAGGGTTGTGAGACTGAGGCCAGCATCAGGCTGTGTGGAGTCTGCTTGAGATTCTCTCTCCCTCTCCCTCTGCCCCTCCCTGCCCCGTGCTCTCTCTAGCTCTAAAAATAAATAAATAATCTTTTTTTTTTTTTTTTTAAAAGGAATATACCAGCAACCTCGTAAGGTTCAATCGAACACTTTTTGAATGAACGAAAAATGAGGCAGGTGAATTATTGAGAAAAGAGAATGAGAAAGTATCCTGGGGAATATGTTTTGCTCCCATTTTACCATTCAACCTGCCCCTCCCTGCTCTCTAAAACAAACAAACAAATAAATAAATAAATAGATAAATGGTGAATAAATAATTTTTAAAATAAAAGATAGAAAGGAAGGAAATTCTGACATATACTACAGTATAGATGAAACCAGAGGACATTATGCCAAGTGAAATAAGCCAGTCACAAGAAGACAAATACTCTATATGAGTCCACTCATAGGAAGCACTTAGGGTGGTCAAAATTACACAGACAACGAGTAGAATGGTGGTTGCTGGGGGCTGCTGTGAGGGGAAAATGGGAAGTTACTATTTAATGGGGATAGGGTTTCAGTCATATAAGAAGAAAATAATTCTGGAGATGATGATGGTGATGGTTGTACAACATTATGAACGTATTTAGTACCACTGAAGCGTACACTTAGAAATGATGATGGTAAGTTTTAGGTTCTTTGCATTTTACCACAATAAAAAGAGTTTAAATTCATTAAAAAAATATAGGCGCACAAATATAGGGCACCAAAAGTAAAATCCTTTGGTATTCCACTCTTCCTATGACAACTGTTGTTAAAGTTCTAATGTAGTTTTTATATTTTGTCTATACATATTTTAGAACACATTATGTAGTAATTATTCTTTTTAAAAAGATGTCACAATATACATGATGTCGTTCAATCTGCTTTATTTAATTAAAAATTAATATACACAAATAGGCCCAGCCAATGTTCTAAATTTTTCCCTCTCCGTAGAAATGCACAGCAAAACAAGACAAAAACGGGAACATAAAGCATAAAGATGCTAAAACAACTAACTATTGAAACACCACAAAAATGTTCTGGAAAAAGTAATCTGTACTTCTTTTTTTTTTTTTTTTTAAGATTTTATTTATTTATTTGACAGAAATCACAAGCAGATGGAGAGGCAGGCAGAGAGAGAGAGAGAGAGAGAGAGGGAAGCAGGCCCCCCGCTGAGCAGAGAGCCCGACGCGGGACTCGATCCCAGGACCCCGAGATCATGACCGAAGGCAGCGGCTTAACCCACTGAGCCACCCAGTCGCCCCAGTAATCTGTACTTCTTTCCTCCAGTGAAATCCATCTTCTTCCCCATATAGTTGTACATAAAAGGTATATTCTTGCTGGCAAGCTTACTTTCAATCTCCCTGCAACTCTCATCTGTTGTCTAAATAACTTCCTAAGCAACATTGCCTCAGAACACAGCCTGCCTCATTTCTGTCCCTTCGGCTCCCATTTATAATTTATGAACATTGTACACATGTGCAAATATAATGAAAGCACGAGATAACCAAACCCCAACCATCTTCTGACAGCTACTGCTGACATTGTGCAATGTTTCCCCCTGTAGATTATTCTATAGGAGATAGAAGGCCCGGCTGGGGACAAAAATAGTGCTTGTTTCTCATCCACTTCACCTTTAGGACTGGAAGGGTGTCTATGTTTTGAGAGAACTTTGTCATGTGACAAACAAGCCAGATTTTGAAGGACAGGGGTAAGGGGATATAAGGACTCAGTCCCACTACCCTTTGATAAGGACCACAGTCACATTTCCTTGGAAATGAGGTAAGACCAACTTGTGTGTTTGGGGCTCAGAGGAGACAGAACTATTCTCATGAAGACCGAGGACAGGAGTTGGGGTGGGGCATGACTCCAAGGATGGACACAGAGGTACCTATCCCTGAAAATGCTGACACCTTACCACCCTCTCACAGAGGATCTGTGGAGAAGATGGTTGTAAAGGGCACCATTTGAAAGATCAGGATACAGTCTGACAGCCGTGTGGCCCATGAATGACTGGCCTGGGTGGAAGAACAGGAAACCTTCTCAACTTGATAAATAACATCTCACCGAAACTACCCTCAGCTAGGTTACCATCCATTCCCCCTGCCAATCCCCCCAAAGTGGAAAATTATCTGGCTCCTTCCCCAGCAGGAGGCCGGCCATGAAGTATTTAGAATTAAAACCCAACTGGGCCTTCAAACACCCCCTCCTCAGTCTCAGACATATTTTTTGGTCATCCCTCCTGAAAGGAATTTTAGTGCGGGATATTAAGACAAAATGTGTTTACCGTTTTACATATGGGAAATGTAGTCAGGCATAAATAACCAAATGCAAATAATAAATCTATCACTCACTGATTACCGTTGTAATATATATGTCATATTAATATTTCTGTCCTTTTATTGTTTAAAAAAACTCCTGCCATATAGGATGGTTGTGAACATATATATTTAACATAATGATATGATAATAATAATAATTAATAATGCATAAACATGTATATCAAGTATGTAAGCCTATATACTCATATACAAAGATATAGAAAACTATGTTAAATAGTATGTATGTGTACATGTGCCTGGCAAGGAGAAAATGCCTCAGTAGTTATTATCATTATCTCTGACTATTTTTCAGTTGCATTATTCTTCTATATATGTGCATAGATTCACATATGTATGTATTACACATACGATAAAACATTAAATGGAACTGTACTGCAGATGCTTTAGTATGCAACTTTGCTCTTTTCTAAATACTTTACCAAATGACTGAGGACCATTTATCTCTCCACTCATCTCAGATGACACCTTTATGGCCCAGTCATAAAAGGAATTTTAGTAAGATAACATATTCACCCCTTTACATGTAGAAGGAGTCTTCTGGGGATGCTAGTAGTGTATATATTTCAATCACACATAAAAAAGACAGTGCATATAATCAGGGACTCCCTCTAACCACTGACAACTGGCATAATAAATAGGTGTGATATCAATATTTCTGCATTTTGGCTTCTTCGTTGCCTTGAAAAAATGTATCCTATAAGGCTTTTATAAGGACTGAATGAGTTTATATAAATGAGACACTTTAGAAGTGTGTCTGACATACAACAAGCACTCAATCAATATCACCACTACTAACAGGTCCATATTCTTTATATATATGCATATCAGTGCACATATACACAAACTGCATATAAATTTTTGGCCAAATTGAATCATACTGCATACACTGTGAGAAAAAAGATATGATCTTACTTGACCCAAATGGCTACTTAGCATATAAAAATGCTGCTCAACATCATTGTTCATTGGGGAAATCTAAACTAAAACCATAATACAATGTCCTCAGCAATGGCTGAAAGTAAAACTAACTAACAAAACCAGCTATTGATGTGGATGCGAAGTAGGTGGAACTCTACATTGCTGATAGGGTATGAATTGATATAAGCACTTGGTTAACCAGTTAGTATCTATTAAGGCTGAGGTTGCGCACATCTGATAGCCCACCAACTACACCCTACATTGAGGATAGATATATCCTCAATGACAAGTAATTTTTTGTGCACCAAAAATATATGCAGAAAATATATGCTCATAGCAGCATTATTCATAATAACCCAAGGCTGAAAACAACCTGATTCCCATCAGCAAGAACGGATAAATTAGATTTGGCAAAGTGAAAGAATGGACTACTGTAGAGTGGTGAAAATAAACCATTGCAAAATGGGATAACTTGAATAACTCTAACAGACCTAAAGATGGGAGACACAAAAGAGTTTACACCGTATGACTTCCTTTTTGTAAAGCTCAAAAACAAGCAAACTAATCTATGACATCAACAATCAGACTAGTAGTGAACTTTGCATAGAGGCAGTGGTAGTAATGACTTGGAGGAGGACACAGAGGAGCCCTGTGGGATAATGATAGTGTTCTGTTTCTGGATTGGGGTGGTGGCTATATGGTGGTGTTCATGAAAACTAATGCTGTTGGACTCAGGCCGTGTACAGCCATGATACCCCATGTTTCTGAGATTAAGGGTTTAGCTAGGGACTTTTATTTTACAGGGCGAGCAGAAACTTCCTCACGTTAATGGTATGCATCTTCAACATACATCTGTGGAGATTTTAGGTAAAACTTGTAGAACCTCCCACATTTAGATCCCAAGTTTGAAAGACAGAGTTATGCACCACACCCAATGGTGCGTAAACAGTGAATTTTGGAACACTGGAAAAAAATAAAATAAAATAAACCTTAAAAAAAAGAAAGAAAGAAAGAGAAAGAAAGAAAGAAAGAAAGAAAGAAAGAAAGAAAGAAAGAGAAAGAAAG